>NW_014333462.1:312588-345721 GCF_000341935.2 Cephus cinctus
GGGGGGGGTTATAGGTCGCGAAAGAAATCTTTCCTGTAATTATTATCCAATAATACGTGTAGGAGGATATGAAATATTTTTCGGGATGAAAAAAGCAAATTCGTTGAATCGCGAAAAAAAATAAGGACCCTTCACCAGAATATCCTGTATTTTCATTCAACGTCGAAGTAACAGAGGAAATTTAACGTTTCCTCGAAAATACTAAATTTCCGGCATATATGCAAATCGAACCTGGCGCGAATTATTTTAATGAACAATAAACAATACAGAGTCAGATTAATTCGCAATAACGAAGAAAAGCAATAGCGATACTACCCCACGTAGTTTGTACATGCGCGTGCGTGATAAATGCATATATCAGTCATATATATGGAATTGAATGAATACGTGAGAAAATCTCAAAGGAGGAAGTGCAAATATATATATAATTTGAAAAAGTGATCCGGCAAACGTATTAAGGATGATATATCAGGAGAAAAAGGAAGACGTGTTAATCTCGGCTTTCGGGAATCCACGAGAAGCCAACAAAGCATTCTGATTCGTGTGAGATAATCCTGAGAACCGTGGGAAGGAAAAAAAAAAAGAGAAGTTACGAAGGTCGCAGAAAAGGTCTTCCATTCCGACAGTCGCGGCGTCTCACGTGCCAAAAGAAGTGGACGGGAGCGATAAGCGTGAGAAGACTGGAGACACAGAGGGTGTAAGGACTAATGGGAATTAGCGAGCAAGGAGGAAAGCTAATTTTCGGTTAATTCGATCGAAATGATGGCAAAGCAAAGGAACGAGAGAATACACGATGCGTGACTGCACGCACGAGTCACGAACTTTCTCCTACGAGAATCAACGAACCAATGAATGCTGATGATGACTCACGATCAGTGACTCGAGCCACGTCCAGACTGTCATTCAATATCCACGTCAATGATGCTATACGTTTTCTATACGCATCTCGCTCTAATGGAAGAAAAGTGAGTGATGCTAACTGTATAAGACGTATTCGAGAAAATTGTAGCAATCATGGGTGCATCGTGGAATTACAGTTTTCAAGTGAAATTAAACGACGCAATAACCCGTGACGATGGTACATGCAGCATTCACTTGCATTCA
The DNA here is from genome assembly GCF_000341935.2 of Cephus cinctus. NCBI lineage: Eukaryota > Metazoa > Arthropoda > Insecta > Hymenoptera > Cephidae > Cephus > Cephus cinctus. Next base: position 313,693 of record NW_014333462.1, read on the forward strand.
AGAAAAAATAATAATAATCTGAAGTAGATGCAGTATCTATGCAGAGTCGAGACAATTTAATGTAATGGGCTAATAAACTTATTCGCGTATAGAGAAATTATTATCTCGAGGTATTCGGGTGGGACGGAAGATCGAGAAACGATCTCCGGACTATTTCCGTGCAATCTCGGTATGCAATGTTCAGGGAAATTTTCGAAATAGATTATCACACGAATATATCTATATGGGGTATATATCTATATGGTGTACATACTCGTAATGAATATAGATCAATTTTACGTACAAGGTCTATCATATATGCATGGCTGCTTGTATCTTATCGCAAGATTTTTTTTGCAATTGATATCAACTAAAGTTTGAAAAAATTTCGAATTTTTTTTTTTTTTTCATCGCTTCACAGATCAATCAACAGAGCCAAATACGAGAGGAGCGTTTACTAAGACGCGCGAAGAGGAATAATAAGAAGGAACGAGGGCGAAAATAAGAGGAGGATGGAGAAGAGGGTTCAAAAGAGTGGACCACTCCCACTTTCCAGTTACTTATGAGAGTAGTAAGTATGATGTATTTGATGTGTGTGGGGTCTTCTGGAACCTCATCAGGTCTTATCGTTTTATCGGGCGAGCCTTTGAAATTTATAGGCAGCTATTAATTCTATTCAGGGATGAAACCACTGACACGCAATTCTATGCTACGTTATCAGCATGCCAAGATCTCGATCGGGAAAGAGTGCCCGTAGTCACTATCGCGATTGAAATAAATTGACAACCTTCATAAATCGAGACGAATGAAATTAATTGAATATAATAACACGACCCACGTGACATTAAATTCAAAGCCAATAGAAAATCGGACAGTAGCCCAGCATCTCGTACGTATCTTCGTTAGTTACCGTAATAACAGTACCGGATGACGAAAAGATAAAAATTTTCAATTGTCAAACGTTGTTCATTGAAAATATCACTTTGTTAACTCTTCTTCCTCCTCCTCCAGCATCTTTAACCTCCCTCCCCCTCACCAACCTCGCGTCATCTTGCCACCAACAAATTTCACGACTTTCTATTACGGGATCAGCTGTCGCAGCTGTCACGTGTATTTTGGCTTCTACGAGCCATTGTGAGTCTGGCGTGATATCGCTATCACCCCCCCATAAGAAAGAACAAACTACGCAACGTATGGCGAATGAAATATTTTCGTGGGAAATATTGCGTAAAAGCTATATATAACACCAGCGGGAAAATTGAGGTAAACATTCGCAAAAAGCTTGACCGAATTCGTAAATCGCTAAGAAATCATATAAGTCTGCAAATCTACAAAATTTACTTACACAAATTTCAATCTATCAATGGAAATTTGTATAAAAGAGACATTCGTACACAGACCGGAACGTTGTCAATCGCCATATATGATAAGTGAACGAGGACATAAATACTTTCGACATATGGCAAAGAAAAAAAAAAAAGGCATATTTTCGCTTTGACAAACACTAACGTAATTACGTATTTTTTTCACATGTCTCGGAGGATATAGAGGGGGACCGAAATAGACCACCTACCGAGAATAAATACCTACACTGAAAGTAGGGCAAGTGTATTTTTATTTTTTCAAGTGTCGCGCGAGTCTACGAACAGCGAAGCCACAGTATTTCAACGCGGTACCGTTTACTGGACGTTTCGAGTCTAACTTGATGCGTAAACAGTGCGCGTCAAGTTAAACAGAATGTGGATACTGTTAATTACGGCCGTCACTCACGCGTCTCGTTGCGAGTGAGAAATTGCATTTGTTTTGCAATCTTAAAGAGTCATTCGCGTGCACAGATAACATACGAGTACAAGAATGCAAATTTCATGTAACATAATACAGATATGTTTCTCTACACACTCCACGTATGCTGATCAGTGTAAATATGCCGGTAAAAAAAATTATTAGTTAAAAATATTAATAATGGATTTAAGGAATGAGATCGGCTGATATTAATTTCTACAGCGTTACCTAATGACCCAATTACTGTTTTTTTGGAGATCAACTTTAATGCAAAAATAGATATATCCATCAAAAGCGCACGTAGTACAGGGAAGAAAAAGTCAGAAGCCATTCGAATTGGCGTTTAATTGCAATGCGATGAGCGTCTTATGGTATTATATGGTATCCTCGGTACCTGTAATTTAGTGAAATTATTCTGGTATGCGGGGGCCAAGTGCTGCTGGTTCAATCAATGTCCGAGTTCTCTGGATTCTGGCTTAGGTTGCGTGCTCAATGCTTACGGGCAACCCCAGTTGCTCTCTCTCTCTCTCTCTCTCTCTCTCTCTCTCTCTCTGTACCAGAGATGCAAACCACTCAATTGCAAGGTGGCCTGAGGCTCAAAGATCAGAGCTACTATACCCCCAGTGGTCTAAGGCATGTCCTCAGAATGGATTCGAATTTCCTAGTCCCTGTGTATTAAGGCGGTTGGCCCCTGACAGTGGTATAACATTAAATAATAGACTATACGCGTATGCGAATAGATCGTTATGCTGTAATATTATTTAACACTAGGTTTACGGACATATCTTGTATACCTGTCTCAATGAATTTTTTAAAAAAATCGAAGCCTATTGACTGACAGAGATATATCGATCGTCAATCGAAAAAATACTTGGTTTATATAAACAAGTATGAAGAATCGCGAAATTACGGGAGCCGCGGAAGCAGAGAAATCGTTTAACGATCGTCTCGTGTATAAATGCAATTGATCGTGAGCAATTCATCGAGAACGTAACAGATCGAGCTGAATATGTGAAATCGAGATGCCTCCACCAATTAATATATTGGAAGTACTCACCGGGGCTGATCCAGCTGATCAGTGAAGGCCGAGAGCAGCATCCGGGGGCCACTCGGGTGGGCACTGCACTGTAGCACAACACTGCACGTCCGAAACGCACGTAGAAAATCGGTAGGATTTTCTGGATATTGCGAGAACAACGAGGACTGTACAAGCGAGAACTTTTTATACCGGGTAGGAAACACGTTTGGAAAAACTATCGACAGATAGCACGGGAGCGCGAGGCGGCTCGAGGCAGCCCGATCGGTGTCCCAAGACAGACTGACTTTGACAATATAATCAAATTCGGTAACTAATCATTCCGATTGGTCGAGATCCTAATAGCCAATGACCATTATCCTTCCCCCTCCAGTCGGCCCTTCAAACTAAATCGTCCCCTTAAAACTAAATATATAGATATAACAATGACCCGTTAAGTAAAACCGAGATAACGTAATTTCATAAAATTTCAATTACATCAAATTACAATTACTCTGTTTATAACACACGATTAATCGTTATAAAAATCGATCCCTATGATTTTTTCAGGGTCGTCAGAGTGCCTAAAAAAAATCTCCCGCGTCAACGGCCATAATAAAGAACTGCGTACGACCCTACGTGACGTCACCGATTCAATTTCTGAGGGAACAATGTCGCACCGCTGCAATAGGGAGCCGATCGTACGGTCCCCCGCAGGACCAGAGTCCACTTCCGTCTATAAGGAGGATGGGCGCCACTTCCGAGGAACAAATTAGAAGATTGTCCCGTAAGGGTTGGCGCCGTGGGTAGCGACTAGGCGATTTCCGTCTTTAATCCGAGGAAAGTCCGTGGGCAACTTCCGGCGAGCTGTAACGTCGTGAGTCAGGTTCGTCGTTCAGGAAATTGAGCCATCTCGGTGTAGCACTACCGTAGCTTCCTGATCGTTGGTCCAGAGAGGAGAGACCCTTTTTTTATTAGCATCCAAGAAGACGCCGCGACGCCATTCCACCCCGTCACGACTCGTCAGAAACGCTCGTGCGTGATTGGGAAAATGAGAAAGGGGTTGTCCATCAGCGACAGGATACAGAAAAGCGGGGGGGGGAGGGGGAGGGGAGAAAAAGGGTACGGAAGAAAAATGGATTAATAAGAAATCAGGATCATGGAAAGAATATATAGCGTGCATGATTGAGATACGAGGATGCTGTATGTATTTCATCTTGTAATCTTCACTCTGGCTGCTCACCGTGAGATCTACTTGTATGCATTTAAGTATCAGGCAAAAGGTTCGTTCGATCCGAAGGTACGGACTTCTCGTATCCGATAAAGAGTGACTTTCTATATAGATGTCTTGTAACATGTAGAGCATACGTTTTTTACTTTCCATCTGGTGTTCTGTGCTTAGAAGCGATCGTTAAGCTCCATGGTAAATGGATGATGCAATCGTTGAACCAAGAGCGGAATGTTTTGTAATGCATCGGTATGCAGCTGTGATAATATCGAATACGGATCGGAAACGTATTTGCATTGATATTTCCAGAATAGAAAACTCGGCTGGTGTCAACGTGTCCTTCTAGCAACGTATAGAGGGATAAAGCACGTTTTTTAAATCTCGTGTGAAATTCTCATCAACGAACGATGACGAATGGTATCGGAAAATATATGGAATAAAAAAAAGGAAAAAAAAAAAGGATTTTTAGGTAAAAGTCAAAGGTTGTTATCGGATTGTATTTGCGAATCGCGAATATCTAGTTTTCATACAAACGAATTTAACAGCATAGCGGGCAATGCCCGATGCCCTGGGGAAGCTGCCGTGAAGGATCACTGATTTATTAGTTATTACGTACAAATTCGCTAAGAAAGACTCTCGCTTAAAAAGTTTTCGCGTTGCTCTCGCAATATCGAGAAAATCCTACTGATTCTCTACGTGCGTTTCGGAGATGCAGTGTCGTGCTACAGTCCAGTGCCCCACCTGAATGGACCCCGGATGCAGCTCTCGGCCTTCACTGATCAGCTGGACCAGCTCCGGTGGATACTCCCAATTTATTAATTGGTGCTGGGATTTACGTCAGAGCTCTCCTTTTGACGGAGTTGAGACTGTCCCACCTCAACTCCCAGGTCGTACCGGATCGTCAGTTTCCGGTTAAAAAAGAATTGGCCGGCGCCCGCCTGGCATGCGAATGCACGGACGAAGGATGGACCACCGAAGATCAGTTCTCGGATTTTTGTTATCGGTCTCGAGTTAAGAAAATACGTCACTATATATATATATATATATCGTAAAGGATTACGATCTTCTTATTTACTATCGGAGTTTTCTGTTCAATTCCGATGGAAGATGCTGCGAGCATAAAACTGTATGTATTCCATACCGATCTCGATGCGCTTTAAGTTCGTACTTTGCACCCAGGTAAGAGAGACACCCTGTATAAGATTTGTCGACGGTACGTGGGTGGCTTTCGCAAGAAGAAACGACAAATACTTATCCTAGGATCTGAGTCGATGTCGCAGAGTAAAGCGAGGTGACCCAGTTCATGAGAAAATTTGAGATCGATGTGGTCCAGCACGCGGAAGATGCTGAGAGGAAAATTCAGACTTTCATTCTCCGTTCTTTTGTGTTTTTGCGAAGATGTTTACCGACGCGCGTAATGTCCAAAGAAAATATGGCGGACCGGAAGCCGATGGAGAAGAAAGAAAGTAAAAAAAAGAATCAACAATACTTCTTTTACAGATAGCAAATATATACACGAGATAACGTTCTATCCGCTAAAGATCAAATCGAACGATTTATATGGCAGAACTATGGTATTTGACATTTGAAATCATTTAACAATATCTCCAAGATATAAGTAAACAGATAACTCGTACGTAATTCACTCTTTAATAAAGTATCTCCTTTCTATTTACTCACAATATGTTTCGCAAGCGCTCCTATGCTTTTTCAAGCGCTTGCATAATTGCCTGTAGGTATAAACTTGCATTGCATCCCACCTGCATTATTGCAACTGCACCTGTGAGACTATCTAGGTACAAAATCAGCATATACTCCAAATGTAATTATAGCACAGAAATTTTACTGGTTCCTGGTATATATATATATATATATATATATATATATATATAGCGAAGAAACCGGAAATTCCCAATGGACCACGTGACGAAACAGCAAATGAATCTCATGCAAGATGCATCTCTTATGTTGCACCTTATGACATTGAGGAATTCTCTATGTCTTTTTTCGCTGGACCCAACATGTATCTCCAGCAGATGAAATCGCGACTGTGACTAATTAGCTTGTAACGTGTAATACCTGATTGTGTACGTGTATATAGATATACTCGCATGAAAATTTCGCGAATCTTAGCAGAATGAAACTATCGGCCCGTAACGACCTCACTTAATACAGTGTAGAAATAGCCATGATTATTATGTAAATGACCGTCTAGGCTTGAAACAGTGTTAAATTGCTCCTAGCAAGATTGCATACTTCCGCAGTGCTATTCCCCTATTCCCAGCAGGCATGTTCTTCGGGCGCACGCCAGTTAGTAATTCATCTGAGGCTACCAACCTCGCAACAAGACAATTGGGTTAGCGTTGAACTTGGCCAAGAGAGATAAAAACGATAGCTATGATTTGTCTGTTTCTTTTTTTTTTTTTTTTTGGATCACTGATTACGTACACGGACCTTATGATTACAATAATAATAAAATAGTCCAATATAGATATACATTGTGCAATAATGACATATCGTTTCCGATAAGGATATAAGAATTTTAATCAAAAAATGATTAGCCGCCAATTGACAAATTTTGCACAATCGGAAGATCTCGGACCGCATCGATGTTGATAAAGCTTCACGACCGATCGTTACGATTTTTCTGGTAATTTTTGAATTGTATGTATGTAATATTTATTTTGAGCTGGCTGCAATGTAAAAAAAAAGTCAATATCGCTGGTTATATATGTACTTGCGTCATACGTGCAAATGCATTATGAAATTGTTTAAACTCTATTGTTTACCAATGCTAAGAAGTTAGTCGGTATAACAATCTATGACGCGAGTCTTGGTAATATGCAGGTAAAATTCTTGGCAAAAATTAATAATAAAGTGCATTACGTTAATATCATTAATTTCATAGCAGCGGGGTTTGCTTGGCAAAATATTAATTCATATGGATTCGATAATTAGTGTATCCCTCGTTACGTTTCTGGGGGCAGGTTTTCACGTACTTTTTAATACGAGGTTACGAAGATCGATATATGTATTACGCTATTATAAACAGTACGTAACATTCATGGCGATTGCAATAACAGTTATTTGTATAGGTTTACATACTCACGTATGTGGGACGTGCCCTGAATATTGCCAGATGTATCCCATATTTATTACGGTGTTAACAGCTGTTATCAATATCGATAAAGCATCGTAAAAAAAAAAAAAACAAGAGATAATCCCACTGCATCCCATACCTACGGAAGTGTACGTAATTGAGAAAGAAAAAAAATATATGAAAATTCTATCTTATCATGATATTATTATTTTTTTTTCTTAGTTATCCTACACTGGTAAATATGTTATTTAGTGAAGGAAAAGTATTATATATATATATAAAGAGGTGTCAAATCTATAAACTTCAAAGATTCAAGACTTCAAAGAAGTTTGAAACTTCTTTTGAAGCGTCGTTTCAGTGTGATAGGATTAAACGTGACACTGACATAAGCTCATTCTGCCATTTTTAAAGAGTACTTGAAATCTTCAATTTTTGTACCTTCGATGCCACCTGTCTGTACCACAAAGTTGGGTTAGGAAGTTGAAAAATAAAATTTGTATACAAAATCAATGAAATTTTTAAACGCGAAAATACTTTAGTGAAAAATTAATATAGACCCTACCATAAGATTGTGTCTAAAATATTATCACGAAGAAAAAATGGAAAAATCTGCGTTACAATTTGGTAAGATCAAACGTCCTTGTAAGTACGATCACTCGTTAAATCACCTTGGCTCAGCAATGCTCAACGAAATTAAAGGTCAACCGGATCCAATTCACCGGAGCAATCTTCTCAGTCTTCTCACAATCAGGCTGAGAAAATAATGCGGTAACCGAACGAGAGATGCGTATCAGGTCTAAGCACTATATATAGGTATACACATACACCATACCTCTATACATAAGTAACGACAATAGTACATAACCAGTGTCCAAAGATCAAGGATTCCCTAGATACCTAAAAATCTGATAAGCCTCCAGCTTCTTCTCTTCCACGTCAATTTTACCATTTAACATATACCTATAGCTATAACCAGCTCTTACGTAAAAGCAGTTTCTATACCCTGCCCTACCTCAAGCTTCCTTTCGGCGACTGCACAACACCATTTTGCTGCTCAAACCAATCGCAGATTGAGAGCGGTCTCTGGTCTTCCAGTCGACTGGAGACAGTCAAGACCCAAAACATATATATATCAGATACGTAATATATACATATACATGTTTGTTCGCATTCTACGTGCTACCTAACCAGTTTTTTTAATATGCGCTTATACCCGTGCATAACAATAATAGTGAATTTTTTATAAGAATGCAACTCGCCCACCCGATCCACACGTGGCGCTTTGACATTTCAAATTGTCATTAACACGCGATATCGAACGGAAGCGAACATGGAAATTTTTATTCGGTCTAAGTCAGATTTGTATACCAGGCTACGTACGTAATAATGCAAAATCTTTTGTACAGTGAAATTGTGCTACGAGGTAGAGTACAATGGGTGTACAGTGTTATTAAAAATGAATAGAATCTTATAGCACGTGCGGAGTAGAATACGAGCGTTATCGCGAATAGGGTCTGGATACTTTATTAATAATATTGCACAACTTAGAACTTCCATTGTAAATGTACGAGCTACAATTCATTTAGGGTAGGCAGTGTGTGTATAGTAATGCCCATGTCGAATTGTTCTGTATAATGGTCTCTAGACTCCTCGTTATCGTTATTGATAGGGATGAATAACGAAAGTGACAGGCGACAGTTTTGCCTTGTAATAATATTACAATCGCATTATCGCCAAGATATCTTTAATCTTAGTGAATCAATTAATAGCTTTTATTTCGACTATAAATCTTACCTGTATTTAGCGTACGATTCAATGCCCGGGAATATGATCAAATTAATGATTACCTCACGTACCTGAAATCAGACAAAGACACCAATGAGTCGTTGATAAGGAAGAAAATTATTTTAATTTGCCTGTATAAGGCAGAGGTGTATATTTAAAAAAAAATTATTTCAGCCGTATCGCATATTAATAAAATTTTCTTATGCGATTTCGAGTTGTATTATTGCTCCGCCACGTTTCAATTGCTCGAGGCTTCCTCAGAAATTCCTCGTAAGAAAACGGGCGAGGACGATGCGGCTGCATTTATACGAATGCCCCGTGGTGGTGCATGCGCCTACTTATACACAGTGCTCGGAACGGTTTTCTCCGCCCCCCGATGAAACTCAGCAAAACATTGCATCGGATAATTAGGAGGAAAAGGGGGCTCTAAGGCCACGGCCGTTGTGGTAGGCAAAGACGTAAAACCAAGGCGGAGGCAACCCGGAGGCTGGATACATGCATAACATTTTACCTATTTACGCCTGTTTATGCGGGTATTAATATAGCTTTCGAACAGCGGAAGAGTCTGGACCACCCATATGGACCACCCACTATAGATAGCTAAATAATAGTTTCTCCGCCAAGTATTGAGCAAACCCAAGTATGCGGAAAGATCTAAATAATAATTAATCGATCGAAAGTCGAAATTATTTACGAAAATGAATATTTAATCGCGTGACCTACAAAGTAGGTCAACTGTATAAAACTTAATCATGCCGATTAGAATTAATGATCGAATACTATCTCTATGGCAGGCTAGACTATTGATCGAATGTCAAAAAAAAAATGTCGAGTCTTACCATACACTTTCTAAGATACCTATAACCAGATAAAGTCTCATCTCTCGTCTCGAATCCTGTCACATTCTCAAGTTTCGATAAGACAGCAACTTCAAGAGAAACAATGAGGACAGAAGTGCCAAAGGTGGGTTGGGTTCGTCTTCGCTCGGATGAAGAAAAGTGTCCATGCGAGTGTCATCTCGAGATAGAGCCATCCGACGTGCAGAGGCTGGACCAATTTTTTTGTTGGTACCAATAAGCTCGTTTTTTCGTAGGATCAATACCCAGTAGCTTGGTCCAGTTATAAAACCAGCAGCTTGTCACATAACTTTTTCTCCTCTGTTGCCAGCGACCCCCCTCGCCACCCCCCATCGCGAGACCATGGCCGCCTGTATCCCCCTATCCAGCATCCCGTGCAATCTCATCCCTCTGGACCCGTCGCTGACACAATTCAGCAAATTGCGATGAACCATATGGATAGCAAAGTCCCGTCTTGCTTAAGTAGAACTGACGTCATCAGCCATGTCAACGACACGTGCTTCCACCCTTTATTATACTATGCATCTATTTACGTCAACTCAACTTGACGAGTGTTGTAATACGTAAATCTGAACGACTTTTCTTTCCTACGGACAAGCGACTATTACGGTCGACATCGAATTAAAAGGATCTTTGACATTCATGACGTCAAACTGACTTCAAGATGGGATATGAATATTTCAACGAGCTTCAAGATCAAATCAGGTGCCACGCACAAAGAAAAAGATACGCAGAGATATTTAAGTTATCGATACAGGAAATGCTTATTGGATAATTAATTTTTGACGTCGTCAGATAAGGGTATCATAGTCTTCTCTAAAATCATACAGGTACTAAGCTTAAAGGTTAAAATAATTTTTCGAAGATATAAAATATCTTTTGGATATAAGTATACGTATACGTGTCAGAGATAAAAATTTTTGTGGACTATAAAAACAAAATATTATTTTTTTCACACTTTTTTCAAAACATTTATTTTCGATGATCGATCACTTTTTTCCATAGCTACGAGAATAACACGTACTTAAGCGAAAAGCTTTTGATGGATGTAAATAAATTGACGTCCCTCTCAAAATCCATTATCGATAAATCCTCGTTCTGTTAAGTTTTGTTCACTCGATTTTCCAAGATACCTCGAAAAATATCGGCCTCCACTCGATCGACGTCATCGGCCGTCGACGTATTTCTAATGTTTCCACATCACGAACGGACAACGTTTGCTTTGCTATACGAATACGAAGTAATCCAAGACAAACGAGTAGGCGAGTTTTTGTATGATAAAAATAAAATTTCATTCCGTAAAGGAAAAAAAAAAAAAAAAAAACAAGCGAATAAAATCATATTCTTCGTGATTTTACTCGGCGTTTCTGTATACCCGTCGGTAAGAGTGTTTCCTGCATTATTCATGATTGTTTAGTGACCCTAAAACTTGTTAATGTCTACTTACGTATTCAAACACGACTAGCTGTGTTAGTAGGACAGACTCTGGCCCCTATTTACGTATAATAGACGACCAAACGAATTCAAAGAACCAAGAATAAGGATCGAGATGCAATCTCAAAGAATCTTTTACACTAAGCACCTAGTCATTGTATATATATATATATATACATATACCATATACACTGCAATATACCTACTCTCAACTTAAATAAATCACTGCAAATGCACTGTATGCATTTTGATGCGGTCGCCAAAAAAAATAAATAAATAAAAAACCTCAAGGTTGTTTTCTACAGCAGAAATTCTGCCAGAATGCGGATCAGCGAGGACCAACAAACTCGTAAAAGGAAACGAAGGAGTTCCCTCGCTTATACATCATATATAAATATATATATTATGTATATACACCATAGTACATAAAACACGGCCGCTGCCAACGTCAGTGATTACTTTGGCGTTAACGTGAAATTAGTTGAGATATTGCGCCTCCGGCTGTAACCGAGACGTCGTATCCGCGTACGGTTCGATACAGCTGGGCCCTGGCCGCCATATTTGATACTTTTATCGTATCATTATTATATTATTACCAAACCCTGAGACGTTGAAAATTACGAAAAAAAAAATATATATATATATATTCGTTCCAAAACCATACATATGTATTAATTGTACTTAATGTAATTATTAAAATAAAATTTTACTGACAATAATATTTTTCTAAAGGCGTCATAGCATCGCAGCGACTACTACTTGTTTACCTCAGTTAAAAACGGCAACGAGAAAGTGCATCGCTGCACGTGCCCATGTGTACCAACCTGCATGAATTCTTTGTACCCAAGCGGTTCTCGCATGGTTATCCATGAACTTTAACAATGCTACTTTCATGACTGGTACCGCTGCGATACCAGATAGGTTATTGACATTAATAAACTACAAAGATCGAACTTTATCGTCACCTTTTAACGGCCTCATAGTTTACGACATGCGCTCTATATACTGACTGTATGCACTCAGTGTATATACATATACACGATTGTATCAGATATCAGTGGGTAAAACGAGAAGACGTAGAAATGCCAGCAGAGGACATCACTGACGTAGGTGTGTAAGTCTGACGAGGAAAGTGGTCCAAACTTGGGATGCTGGGCGGATAAGGAAGAGTTAACGGACGGACCACCCTTTTATCTGAATGATCAGCATTTTAACGGGTATCCTCAGCTCGTGTTCCTAAACTCATCCCATTGGCGTTAGGCTCCAACGCTCTTCCCAGCATCCAAGAGGACGTCAGGACTGAAAACTTTCCGACACGAAAACTTTCTTTCTACACTTTGCCCACGTGTCTCGTCCCACTCCTGGTAAATAGGTTCGCCGTCCCAGGGATTCGAGAGAGGATACATAGGTCGAGCAAGAAGGACGTGAATCCTGGAAAAGGACCTCATCGCGAGATGAAAATTCACATAAGGATAATTATACCGTATTAAATATTTCGCTAAAAAATTATATTTTTGATAAATTTAAGAACGTTATCGACGATAACCGGTTGTGACGTCATAGCCTCGCTATAGACGAACGACGGCGTCCCGGTGACCGCGTTCGATGTTTTACTATCCGGCGATTACGAGATACTGTAACGAGACTCGTCTTCATGTAAATGGACCACCAGGCTCTGGTATGGAGAATTAACACGGTTCTTAACGAGTAATAATAAGAAAAAAGGCAGATCCTATCCTACCCAATTAATTTTCACCCTAGGAAAAGATAGGTACTCCTGACGTTACAGATTGGAACTTTTCTACCCGGCAGCGGCACCGGAAACGATCTTTATCAAGGTACTCAGGAAGGTCCCGTGTCTCCAGTATCCAATTAGACAAGGAGACCAGCCTCCTCTCAGGATTTAAGAATTTTAAGGACCATAGACTATATATATATATATATAGACATCCACTTCAGGTCCTACAATTTCGGTATAACAAGAAGCAAAAGTTTCGTTCGACCTCCAGCTGGCCGAAGGGTCAATCCCAAGAGGGTCACCGGGTGAAATTGAGATAACTCTCACAATGGAAATCTGATGGGAGAGATTCGCTTGTCGCCGTAATGAGAATCACGAATGGTACAATCAGCGGACAGGTGAAACCTTCCGGAACGAGAAAACATTCCTATCCAGCATCCGGGGAGCGTCAGCCAGGCACGCTAAACTTCCTGACGGGGTCCATCCTCTGCGGCGTCCCCGAGGAAACCACGAGGGATGCTTTTTCACGCGGGGCAGCCAAGCCGGGTATCCACTTTTCTCCCTTCATCAGCGTATAAGGGCTGTCATTAAAGAACAGGATCTACGCCAGCTAACGAAGCGTTTCACACCCTGGACTCGCCGAGTCGTCCGCCGCTGACCCGAAGGTCCGGACTGACATGGGAAATACCAAACCAGGAACAGGAACCACCCACTAGGAATTCCTGTTCCTCCCGGATGGTACGGTATACGTATGGCAGGTTAGGCCCTGAATTTGGACCACGTCAGGTCGATGCTTTTCTAGGGTTCGCTGGCCCATAGATAATCCCCCGATAACATTGATGAAGGCAAAGGTCCAGGGCCGTGCGCGTCGACCCGAACCTTCCCAATCTCATGCATGCTTGCATGTACGTGTATATATACCACGTATGTACGAGATTTCACCTTTTGGCGGAATTTAACTGTGTGCTCTGGATACGACAAAGAAAACAAGGAGAAGGAATCGATTGAGACCCCGGCCATGTTATTCGAACGCTGATCTCATTCATTCTAGTCCAACCCTCGTGACATATCACGAAAGGTTTCCTCATAATCAACCAGATTTATATATCTATATATATACCGTATATAGTATTACTATCGTTCGTTTTCGAGTTAAAGGGCAGCTTGTTAAAACAGATCAGCCTAATGCACCAGGTGGAACGTACTATATTGGTACAGGATGGGTTTAATAAATTCGAGTTCTGCATCTGACGGTAAATAATAATAAAAGAGATGTATATGTATATAATCACTAGGTAATTTTCTACGTCAACTCAGTTTCCTCTACCTCGAAATTCAAGAAACGATGTATCACGTTTATACCTAATGCCAAGTGATTGAAGATCTTGACTGTAGTTACCATTATGTAATAAATTGACATTACGTTCCATGGTCAACGATTCAAAGCCGAGGATGAAGGAAAAGTATGTAAAAGAAAAAGTATATATAGGCAAGTAGAAAGCGGAAGTGCAATAGACTTTTAGCTTCGCTCTGGTAATATTTATATATATATATATATATATATATATAAATATGTATATTGTACAGCGCATATCGTATCTCGATATCAAGATGATGCCGAGGGAGATGAAATCTCCATTTCTATGGAACAGGTTATATTCGCAAGCATAAAGTTTCGCTAGACGAGAACGAAATAACAGAGCGATGAGTAATTCGTCCTGAGAGTCTGCATAATTGGCTGACCTAATAAAGCACGGCAATTACCCTCGGTTATAAAAAGTGAGGACTCACGTGAACGCGAACGTATTCTGCCAGCCATCCAGCATCCGAGTATAGGATGAGTGACCATGAACACCCAACTACGGGCACGGCCATTGCGTCTAGCTATATGCATATAGCCAGTATGCATACGTATACGTATACATAACGCATGCGACCTAAGTACACGGTAAGTAGGATCGCCACGTCTACGTTACAGAACGTATGTAGAACGTACGTAGCTGTACATGCGGTTATTATAACCAAGATCTGCCCATATACGATAACTGTGCCGCTCTCCAGTTATATGCCTCCTCACGAAGTTGACTATCCGCCATTTAGCCCCTCGTCCCTCTTCCCATAACCCTACGTGAGCCACTGTGCGTCTTGTAGGACCTAACGATCAATTTTTTTTTCTTTTTTTTTTTTTTCCTAAAAATCTACAACTTCACTTCTGGTGAGCTACGATAGTAGAAAAAAAAAAAAAGTCAAAATGATCCTAGCTGAAAAGGATCCGCAAGATGGCCGACCCTGCGAAGAAACTCCTTGCGGTTTTCGAAGCTCCGTTCTAGTTCCCTCTAGGCTATATATCGACTGTACCAGGTATCTGACAGCGGTACTTGTACGTATCCAGACTCTGGACAGACTGTACTAGTCGATAGGAGCAAGTGAAGGTGCGAGAAGATAACTGCAGAAGCGTCTTCAGGTATGAGCGTCATCCCGGGACTAGGTGCTCGATGGCTGATTTAACGGCGTTTGCTATAGCTGCTTCTGACACGTCCTCCTTTTTCGTCCTGTTAGCTGGCTGATCGGCTATGTCAACACTCCGAATGGGAGCTTCGATCGGAACTGCTACGTTCTCAAGGAAACGCAGCCTGGTCTGCACGAGGATGACCACAATGGGATTATCCTGAAACTGGTGCCTGAATATCTTGATGGCAGGGATACAGTTTGTGGTGGTTTATTATTTCGCTCGATGGGACGTATGTGGAATTAACATACGTGGCTTTACTGCTTTTGGTTGGCATTCGAGCGATATGTCGTGCTCGTATGCCAGGACGCGTGTGCGGGACATTCTAATGCTGCTTAACAGGCGGCCGAGACTGCCGGGCGAAGCGTGTGTGGAAATTGAAGCGTGGAATTGCTTAAGCAGAAGTCACGGAGGCAAATGAAAGGAAGAGAATGTCCTACGATGTTGGCCACGCTCCATTAATTTTATTACGAACAGCCGAGCGCGAGCAAATACTCTCATCTCAATCGACGCCGAGATTCTGGATTTTATCTGAGATTTACTTATACGCGTTTGTCTCTGGAAATTATTCTTTATACTTTATCATTGTACCTACGAAGATTGGGACTGGGTTAATCGAGTTTGCCGTTTCTTTGTTATGCTTGTTAATTAAACGAAAACTTTTTTTTTTCATTTTATCAAGAGTGCTAATTGCATCTGGGACGAGTGACCGTTGTCATTGAAGTAATTTCATTGGGAAATGGAATTTCATTCGATTGGAAATGGAAATATTGCTAATATTTTTTTTTTTAATCTAATCGAAATAAATAACGCATCGAGGTCAATTAACGCGTATATCAAATTTACACGTATAATTGAAAATTTTCAGAAAATTCAAAAGGGTTGCAAACTTTTCGGAATTCAACATACTTAACATGACTTTTCACCAATCCGGTATTGATATTTACACTTTTACTGTAAAATTTCTGAATTCAAAACGTGAAATTTCCGCAAACGCCTGCGACGTGCATTATACTCCGCGCTCTACGCTTCGATCCTATGTATCGTATTCGACTTATACCGTGACGTATCATAATAAAAAAGAAAAAGTCAATTGATAAGTTCACATGAAAATCATGCAAAAACCAATCGTCCAAGAATTATGAAAAAAAAGTTTCATCGTACACATAACACATATAGAGCAGATATATCGAGCAGCAAGACAAGCGTGAGAAGAAAGTGGCTTGGGATCCGAACGAAAGAATCCAGCCTCTGGATCACAGTTGCGAATCGTAGGTCACGCAGTGATTGGCTACGTCGGCTTATTGCGCCAATCGAGCGAACAGCTCGCGCCTCCATTCGCAAAAGTGCAGGGCCACCTGATTAATGGCCGCGCTGGCTCCATTATTCATTACGTTAGTCTGTAGCGAGTCATGAAAACGTGCCGTGTCACAGCGAGTGCGAAATCAATCGCGAACCGTGCCAATAGATCTGCCAAGGCATATATATCAAAGTGAACCGAATCTACATACATCTATATACTCCATAGCTATATCTATACATGAATGCATAAATGCACCTGCACCGAGCGACTGCATAAAGCCGAATAGCCCTTGAGCTTCGCCCTGCACATCCTATGAACGTCCGATCAATCGGTTATGCAGTTGAGGATTTATACGATCCCGCGTATGACGTAACGAAATCATCAGAATATACACCACGTGCCGGAAAGGTATCCCCAAATTAATGAATATTCAAACGGGACACAGGAAGTGACGTGGAAGAATAGCAGCACACAGCCGGATGATCCCTCGCAGGATATGCCGATTCGATATTTGGTTAATTGAGGCTCATTAGAAAGCTGCAATACGATACAGGCGTTACGGGAACAGGATAATTGGATAAGATAGAAAGAAATTTACATTATCGACTTAAAAGGTCATTAGGTCACGTATTATACGACTGGATGCCGGGATGGATAATTAATCGAAGATGAATTATGTGGACGATGACGTCACCGGCCACACCTACATACACGCTGCACAAGATTCCCTGTGTATTTCAATAATTTCCTTCGGTCCAGCATCCCGCACGAGTGACGGATCAACTCTTGTGCCGTGTACCGATACACCGAGCAATAATGGGAATAGCTCTTGTGCGAGTTCACGAGAAGATGCGAATTACCGTAATTCGCCCGCGGTTACCGCATGAGTTTCGCGACCCGATTCGATCTCGTACGACATACGCACAAAGCAGTCGGGTAAATTTGTTCCCGGAGGCTGGAAGCTGGAAGGAAGTCAAAGGAGGTCGCCAGGATGAGGCGGATCGATTTATCGATAAATCGCGATATATATGTGTGTATACTCTATCCATGTCAACGCCTCAAAGCAGACCGGCTTAACCGGACTGTGATGATTTTGACATTAGAAGAAAAGTGAGTGTAGACCCTGTGGTCTGTAGGACCAGACCCCACCTCATCGTCATCCCGATGGACCTTATTATTACACGTGGGACCTCAATGCCCGTCCGCTGCAAAGGGCTGCGAACAAGTGCAGCCAGTATATGCACGAGCTACGCCGTGGGCGTAGTAACTCCGCGTCTGTTCGCGTCCACTCTGTGCGCCGTAGGAACTCTTTATATAGATGTATACACGTATATGATATTCGATATAACTTTATTCCTTGGGAGTTCCGCTGAAAACGTGTTGCGGAACGGGCTCTCGGAGAGTCCGGCCGGTTATAAAGCAGTCATGCAGGCTTACGTGCGCGCGCGACTAACCAGCGATCAGTGATATCCGGCGGAGACGCTAGATGAGATGCTCACTCAGACGCAGTAGGATGCGTCGCGACGGCACGCGAACGCGTCGATATTACAGATTAAACGATTCACGGCCATTTCGAGGTTAATCACCGGATACGGAATCCAGTTTGCAGATTATTCATATAATTAAACGCTCGATCGCCTCTCGTACCGCCGATGCCATTCGCTTTACCACTGTATCTCTATATATATACGTATATAGATATATATATATATATATATATATATATATACGGCCAATGGGTGCATTTAACGTCGCGAAGCTACATATGTATATACACTTCTTCGTTATCGCACGTTCCTCCCTGCGAGCCGTTGCCAAGAATTTCCAAACTTTTTAACCAACTTCCACGATCTTAAGGCCGGTACGTATGACGTGTATATGATTTCTCACACCGTAATACAGTTTTACTGGGATTCGGGGTAAAGACCGTCTTACCCCCGTACACAGTACCCATTTTCAAGAGAGCCAAGAATTCTCCACTGCAATGCGCCCACGCGGCAGTTAAACTCTTGGCGCGACGTCACGATTTAATTAGCTCGCTAATACCGTCGGCTTGCCGCACGCTAAACCAGCTCGGGCCGTTCACGTGCCAAATTTACGAGCAAGTACATCCGATACTTATTTTTTTCTTTTCTTTCATATACCCATCCTGCTTCCTGCTTGACCACTTCTAACTTTTGATCTCTCTCTTTTTTTTTTTCCTTCGTCCTTACCGACCGGAAAACTCAGCTGGACGTATCTTCCAAGAGCACGTGGTCCGGCACATTGTATCCTACAGTAAGTGTGGCCGTCGCACGTAAGCAACGGTAATGCATTCGCCTATTACGTCATCGGTGAACGCGCTCTCGCCGATGTTGTTATTTACGGCGTTACGAAGGTGTGGAAATATCCTCCCAGCCGACGCTACCGAGAATTTAAACTAGCCATTAATGACTCTGGCCGCTATAGGACAATTACCCGAGCGCGTCAAATTTTTTTTACCTTTTTTTTTCCAGACCACCGACATCGAAGACGTTTAAGCAATTAGTCGCCAGACGTTACGCTCATTTTTTTCTTATCTTGACGATTCCATCAGCTTCGAGACGATCGCGCGTCTTTTTTATCTCGTGATAAAAAAAAAAAGAAAAAAAAGAAAAGAATATCGTCTTTTATTTTTCCGCGTCAAGCGATTACCTCGAATTATCCGATACACGCTAAGTCAATAAACTAATCTATTTATTACGGGCCGACAGGCGCTCTATAAAATCGATCCACTCGATACAAGTTACACGTCCGTGTCCACGTAACGCCCAGAGCTGCCGCTTGCCGTGACGCCAAGTCCAAGTGGAATTGCGAGTGTGCAGCAGCTCGCACGGCTACGCGTAAGGCCAGGTGCGACGGGAGTCGCGGATTCTTGAAAGTGCGCATTGTGCAACAGCTACTCCCGCGGCTCCGTCGAGTCCTTAATGCAAATCAGGCAAAGGCCCGCGGAATTGAGAAGCGGCCGGACAAAGCAGTCGACGCGATTAATCTCTATCGAGCGCCAGAGAGATTCATGATCCGCTAGGCTCTCGTCAAGGCTAACAGTGGATCGTGTAATTGCATGGAGATCGCATCTCCCCGTGCGCCTACAGCATCCCGATCTATCCCCCGGTACCGTCTTGGCGCGGCGGCATCAGCTGCAATGCAGTTGCGACAATCTTTCCGACAAACGAGACGATCTGAACACCTTTCGATAATGGAACCTCTGATAAGACCTATTGATTATTATTTTTGTTATTATTATTATTTCATAGCAATTCCACATATTCCAACATCCATTCGTCGTATCGCACTGTAACGTGATTTCACGGTCACAAGGCGACTCCCGCTATCTATTCGGATAACGTTCTCAAAATTTATCAATTCCCAGAGGAATTTCGATTTTATAGCTCCGGCTCGGTCTGTTAACTTCTCGATCAATTGCCATCCGTTTCCGGGACTATTTACCTGATGCTCAACTTCGATCGGCTCTAGCAGCTTGAGCGGTCGCAAAGGTGATGTAGGTCAGTTCTCGTATTCTATGTCGTATATACTATTATAAATGTCTCATCAGAGTTGATTCTCAGGAACGCGATTTCGCTTAAGTGCATTGAGATAAGTGACGATGGTAATTAGATTCTAGAGTGCGTTTATGATAATATTCCGTTACAGATGTAAAACCGGCTTCGATTTATAGATGGAATTTATTAATGCGACCGAGAGATCATTTTTACGTCATGCTACTCGACCAAGCACGTGGATGCTGATTCGACATGAGTTTCCTGAAAGTAGGTATTCGATAACGATATGGAAGTGCATTAACTAGATGGTCGTTTCATTGGGACCAACGAGAACGATTAGACGGAGAAATTGACAGAAAATCGCAGAAATTCAAATAAATCGTGCATCAGTTATTAGACCGTGCCGGAAAATCCTTCGGCGTTACGCCGCTATAAACTTGTTATTCAAGGGCTCAAGCAGTCGTAGCTAATCCAACAATGTCGAGCGGCATGAATATGAATACACCCCACATGAAACGTCTGTTAAGCACTGTTTGTACAACAATTTATATGCGACGTGCTACTGACAGCCCGCCGGTTAGGTGTAACGTAACGCGGTGGCCATGTCCACGTATAAATATGGACAGAATATATCCACGTGACCAGCTGACTACTTGATAAAGGCACTCGGTAATTCATACGACGTGCTGTAATGTTATCTGCCATCGGAGCAGTGTCCTACGCCATTCTTGACTTCCGGTCATGTCTGGTAACTACGTATATTTACGGATAGTTGACAAATTTTGAGATAGATTTTGAAGAAAAAAATTTTGAAATTAAAAAAATTTTTTTACCGCCTAAGGCATTGTAATATTTATACTTACCTGTGTCACGTATCTAACTATTGGCATTTTTCTGCCACGGAGTAACGTGCACGTGACGCTTATTGCTTATAGCACGTGTTATTACGCTATGGCCGCACAGGCTACGATGTAAATGCAGAGTGTGGTAAACGTCAAGACAAGAAGGTACGGATTCGCGGGGATAATGACAGCCAGAGCTGGAATGTAGAGCCATCGTAAAAACAAGGTGTGGATATCTCGCTGAGGTAAAATGATAGGTCGGCTGATATCAGAGGTTTCATGTTAAACGACTTTTTTTCAAGCGAGTATTACATTATCTGCACGTTGCAGTATATTTTTCGATACATTCTACGAGAAGATTCTGATTGCATTTCCACGAAGCAATATGGACCGCGTATCTCGAGTGCGATTTGAATGAGTGATTAAAAATAAAAAATTGACTAGAATCCCGCAAATACTCGTACATTGACATGAAAGAGCTCTACGATATTCTTTCGTCGCTCCTGGCTCCTCGTTAGGCTTTGGTGTGCAATTCGTTAAAAATTTTCAAAATTTTTTTTTTTCGAGTGGCAGGTTCATTAAGGGTGATGCTTTTTTTCCCCCATTAATAGACACGCAGCATCGCGTTTCAGCCACCGGAGACGCGCTGGACCACATTTTATTCGTTATATTTTATTTGAAATTCCTGAAAGCACCGTTGTTAAGTGATACTGACCATGCGAATTTCAAGGGTCGCACAAGAGCATCCCCGAAGCGTTAATGACCGAGTGGACCACGTTTCGCAGAATCACCCGAATCTGGTGTCCGGAGATGAGTATCGTAATTGGTGAGAATTCCGAAGAAATTGCTGGGACGATTTATCATAGATATAACAATTTCGTAACGAATTCTCACACCGTTACAAAGTGTCACGGCCACTTCAACGATAACGGTAATCCATATTATCGGCTCTGTATGGAAATAAATTACGAATGAAAATTAAGAAATAAAAACGTCACTCGAATTTCACGAAATTCAAATGTGACAGGCGTCCAAATTAAATTTTTAATCTCACGCCGATATAGTGTCGCCGGGTGATTTTTTTTTTCTAGGCACCAAATAAAAATCACGCCATCGAAGTCTCTCGGTAGTAACGTAAAAATCAGTTTCTCGTAAACGCTGAATTTTCTCTATGTCGACCAACGTTATCGCAACATGCACTTTCCACGTGAACTTTACGTAAGTGGCGACGATTAAGTCGCCGTAACGGTACCCCATGAATGTACCACAGAATTTCATACAAAGGAGCTGCGTGACGAGCAAGGACGCGTGATTGCACGAAGCTGGATACGATAATGCTTTCCCTTGATTTTAATGCAAATTCGAGAAATACTCCAGGAAATACAAGACAAAAATGCCTCCCGTGCTGTTTAACTACATACTGATACTGTTATCACAATAACGCATATACATATATGCAAATGTACCTGGAACGTAGAGAACTGACCAAACAAGCAATAACAGTTACATGACAACAAACAGACCTTTCAACGCCATAACCGAAAGTATCGAGCGTATGGTCTTAGATATCTTATTTTTGGAAAAAAAAAAGAAAAAAAAAAGAGGAAACTGGCTTAGCGCCAGAATCGTGCGAAATGAGGCGCGATGCCTTTGGAAAGTCGATTCGCACTGTTTTGCAACTGAACGTGAAACGGGCGCGCACAATTGTTACATGTAGGAATCACGCATGAGATCCGCGTCTAACAACGAGCAGCCACGATTCCCAAGTATTAAGCGACAATTTCGAGTGGCATAATTTCATACGAAAAAAAAATTATACGCATTGAAACCCAAAAAGTGTATATACATATATATGCATACACGCCGACCGTAACCCGTCGCCATGCGAACAGGTAACACGTGCAAGAGTACCAGACGTACCTCTACGTGCAGCCGACGATACCTGATAAGGGTTGACGAGGGTTAAAGTTGCTTTCGGTATTCATAACCTTAAAACCATATCGACGTGTTACGTCACGGGATTGGATTTTTTGAGGAAATTGGTTCTGGAACACACGTGGTCGCACCTGAGTGAGACAATAAACAAGTCCTTCGTTACAAACGGTATTCTTTATTTCAGTGTACTCCATAATTTGTTTTTTTTTTTTAATTGTTTTTTATTATTATTATTTTTTTTCTTATACTGGCTGAGAGAAGAGTTTAGACATAAAGTAAGTAAAAAACACGAATGTAAAAGCGTTACGAATAATTCCACCAACGGGACGGTCTCTCGTGACAGAACTTGATAAAAAATCTTCTGTACCTCCCAAATCGCAGATTCAAATTGGCCTTTTCTCAGGACCGCGAACGAATTTACATGAAACTCGTGCGTGGTCCGTAGAGCAGCGTTGCGCACTCGTCTCCTCGTAAGTATACATCCATATATATATATATATATATATATATATAAGACACATGCAAAGTATCGAATATCCCGCTTGAAAAGTGGAACGCGATACTACGTCACAATTCCGTTATCAACATTAATCATCCTGCGTCCCGTAAACTTTGCGTCGAAACTTACGGAGAAATAAGTCACCAACGATTTCGCTGATATTTACTTCCAAGTAAATTTTGCACGGACGAGGCATTGGAATAGGAAAAAATGCACAAGATGCAATTTAACCAAAATAAAAAAACGACTGATCGTCATTCGCCGATGACTTTTACCCACGAGATCAATATACGCTACGTCTGTTTTCTACTGTCGTCACTTGGCGGGCCATTTCGTTTAATTGTTATTATACATGTATACACCTCCATATGACACAGCTGTATATATGTATATCTATATACAATGTCTCGTTATCACAGACCCCTATACCCACAAGAAGCGACCGCGAGGATCGTCGAGACGACACCTAATGGTCTCTGGTTCCGTAAGTCGCCGGTAGAGGCGCAGAGGCAACCTGTTACGTTTCCTACGTGAACGAGCGGTACACAATTTATGTCTGACGCGGGAACGAAAATCGACGTCTGCGCGACGAGCTGGAGAAAAGGACGTGGCTGGTAGGTGGGCGAGTTAATCGCGCCGACGTGTAAACGTGCGAGGGAGGCAGACTGAGCGAAAAGAAAAAAAAAAACAAGATTGGCCAAGTATCGCGGAATAATAATTTTAAAGTGTCAACGAGGACGAGGATGATTAATCGGCTGATCTGAATATGACTAGTAAAATATATAAGCAGATATATATATATATATATATATACATATACATATGCACATATCAAACATCTGTGCGATTCCTCATTCCGTTTTCTCGACCTACTCGGCTCCGCTCGGCTACCTTCGGTCCCGCTCGGGAGGAGGAAACTTACGAGAGCAACCAGCATACCCCTCGATCTCACCTGATCCCATCCGCAAGATGAGAATCGGACGAAAGGAACGTCCAGAAAGGAACGAAGCGTCGCGAGAGAGGTCAGAGGTCGATTATCGTTATCAATGTATCCCGACCAATGATATCGATCTCGCTCGTCTTTACATGTAGACAAATCACGCGTCTACGTACAAGCGCATAAGGGGATTGCAGAGCGCACAGGCTTTCTGCTTTTTCGAATTTTTTTCTTTTTTTTTTTGAACTTTGATGCAATTACGTCATAACGGCTATTACGCAATAACCTTACGAGGAGGCTTCGACTCGTTCTTCGCGGGCAAATATCGACGAGGATACAACGAATTTGACGTGTGATAACCCAACGCGGGTAAAGAAACTCGATTCGATGCGGTTTATATATATATATATATATATCTATAGAGCCAAGTTAAAAGGTGCGATTCTCGGTTGGTGCAAATATTCAATAACGGGGACGATGGACACGGGGCTTTATTAGCTACCCTATAAAACACACAGAAATTATAGGAATCCTCTGGGCTCGTTTGCATATATCGAATGTCGTTTATAACGCGTCGCTTCACGACGACTCTTTACAACGATTAGGATTAACGCCTAGCTAAGACGATGCATTCGTTACATTTTTCATTTTTTATTATTCTCTCTCTCTCTCTCTCTCTCTCTCTCTCTCTCTCTCTCTCATTTCCCACTCAATCCTCATCCATTCTTCTCACTTTAGCATAGTCAGTCCCATGTACGTACATATAGCGTTTTTAAAGATAGATCTCGTAGGATATCTACACGATGTAGTATATATATATATATATATATATTACACAATCATCAGTTGAGTTGGGTATGCTCATAGCGTAAAATACAGGATTCAAGTACAATAGGAGCGATATGTGATATTTCAGGCATTCCGTAGGATGGGACCCGCAGACCGTGAAAAGTCGCGCAACTCGGCACAATGATATCGGAATGATAACGCGTGATTGCGATGCAGTGAACTCCGAGTGTACTCGGTGTCTGAGTTCTGTATAAAAGGCTAAATGGACTTGGGGTATCCAAAGATGACGCAAAACTAATTAGTCACTCGTCAGTTGGTGACCATGTGAATACAGTGTCCGTACCGGCAATACGTATAAATAATTACATTACTTTTCTGTTCACCCTCTATACATAGTCGCGTAATCGACAACACGTCAACTGGACAATCCCACGTGTGTTTCGCGTGTTTCGAGTAAAACAGACTTTTCGATGACAGCAGCTCGATATATAGGATAACTCGGACCTCTACATCATATGCGATCCGCACGACAAGCTGATAACTCATATGATGCTTTTCTGTGTAAACGAGCGCTGCCAATTAGCGTGATTTTTTTTTACGGGTTCAAAAAAAATTTTTTCAAAAAAAAATATTTCAAATCGATATCGTACACTGAATCGGATCGCGGACATGTCTCTGTCCCATATAAGCACGGTAATTAAGTCAGGTGTGATATGGTATCACGTGGGTGAAATAGTAACAGTTTAACAACCCACGCCGGTCGGCCGAGGCGCTTTTAATTGCGAGATAAGAAATGAGGTCGTCGGCACCTGAGGATAACGTGAGGTCGGGTAGCAGGTTGAAATGAGAAGATAAAAAAAAGGTTGTTTGAGGGTGAAAGATGTGAACGAGACTCGCGTGTGTACCGGGTAGACGTAATACGAGGTCCATTGAGTGGATGAAAAACCGGAAGTTGAAAAATCAGGAGACGAAAAGTGTACGAGGTATGGGAATAACGAGCGATCCAAATAATTGGCGCCAGTTTCGAATAAGATGCGAGATTAAATTGAAAATAAATAATTCGATCGCGTAATCAGGGAATCGATAAAAATTAGCTCGGTCGATTCGACGATGAAAAATGATATAAAATAAAAATGGTCCAAAGGAGCCGACTCCGATGGCTCTATGGACCGTGGATGCGAACGAGGCAACCATTAATTTTTATGCACGGAGAAAAAGCGAGAGTAAATCAGCGCGAAAAATCTTTCGAATATCATGAGCCACTTTTTGGTTGTTGTGCGACAAACGGGAGTGCAAATATATATATATATGCGATCCCTGTTACATTATTTTTTTTTTTTTCTTTCAATTTTTATCCAGTATTCTCTTCTCTCACTCGCTCGCTCGCTCGCTCTCTTCTCTCTCTCTCTGATTCACGTGTCTCGCCATCACTCGGACTCTGTCCACCGTCGTTTTTCCCAACGAGAGCTAATTGGGGAAATCTTAGGAGGCAGCACGTCTATAAGCAGCCTCGTTTGAAAAAGATCAATCGAATCGAAATCAATCGAATCCAATAATCCTCACGGTAGATCACGTCAACGTGGCACCTCGAGCTCTGCGATAAGGTCTCTCGATTAATTAATCCAGGCCAGGACAACGGACAGAATAAGAAAGAGACGATACTGACAATTTGATATCGCCTTATTTCTCGATTCCTAATCAAAGGTCAGAGGTTACGACGAACCCAGTCTCGACGAGCCATAATTCAATGATCTATCAATCGATCGATTCCAATGAGAAAAAAATTGTCTTTTTTTCCCCCTAATTTCCTTTCCTTCCTTCCATCCGTAATACCCACTCTTGTATTGACCCTTTAATACCCACTTCTCTTCATTCCACATATTCAAGCACGAGCAACAAGACTTCCCATATCCACCCCGAGGCGCATTATCCATAAAATCAATGCGTCCTGCTAGCGGTTCACGCCTCAACGAATGAACGCGGTGTCTAGCAGAGGGAAGGTAAAGGTAATCAACTAGGTAGGTAATTAACGTGCGGCACGTCGAGCCTGGGGCAGAGGCGAGTCACTGCTACCGTGCGGCGGAGCGCAGCCGTTGCACGTTTAAGTCACTAAATCATCGCTACGAGAGACACGAGATTTCGAGAGAGAGAGAGAGAGACACGAGAGCGAGAGAGGGAATTAGAAAAATATAAATTTGCGGGAAATTCAAAAAAAAAAAAATAAATAAAAATTCAAAACAAAAATTCAAAATTCACTGCAATACAAGCATCACGTCACACATAACCTCGTCGCAAAAACTTGTCAAGTATCTCGTAGCCCTCTTTCGATTATCGTCTCTCTCGAAATCGTTATCAGTTTCATCGACAAGGAGCGACCGGCGGTCCATTCGTACGTTCGTCCATTAATTATAACACGTTTGAGTCACTACTGTCATTATACGTTTTGCACAGAAATTCATCCAAGCGAAATCCCAAGGTTCTCGCAGTGTCCATTAATATCCTGTTGTTCTACACGATGATCACGGTCGATAACGTTGATAAGGACGATCTCTCGGTTGCAGCAAGTGTACCAGTGTTTTGTATACCTCATCGCACAATAGGTACTGCCTATACTATATACACCATCCGCTTTGACACTTAGGCGATCGCGTTGCGTTCACTTCGCGAGGCGACAGTCACCGCTTTGTTTTATCCAGCAGGGAGACGAAGAACCGTCCGACGAAGCAGCGTAGAAACAGGCGCACTTGGGGCGTCGATAATAAACACGACAATGCGGCACATTACGCGTCCCTCCGCGTGCATGTGTATTTACGGTTACGGTCACGGACGCGTTTATGGCCCGAACTTCGCTCGTTACTCCGTACACGTATACTACGTGCACCGTTACGGGAGCTATCCTTTCGTTTGGTGGTTTAGTCATTTCATTTTACACGCTTCGTGAATGCCGTCATCATCGGACGAGGAGGGCTTACGGGGAAGGGTCATCGAGGGATACCGTGGCGCCCCTCAATAATAATTTTTCCTTTAGCAGCGAGAAGAAGACGTTGAAAGGAGTCTTGGAAGAGAGAGAGAGAGAGAGAGAGAGAGAAATTTAAGTGAAAGAGAACAAGGGACACTTGCGCAAACGGTAAACAAATAAATAACTGTAAGGCGTCTCGACGCCAGCTGCGAATCCTGCCTTCGATTCCCTTGGGCGAGTACCGCTTCTTCTTTTCCGCTCGTTAACAAGGTACAATTTCTTATTCCCTTCTCGTTACGACCCTTCGAGTCGAGGATGGGTATAGCAGGTAACCAGGGTGGTCAGGAAGGGTCGGATAGGTACGGTTCATCCCTTTTCTAAGAAAGTTAACCCTTTCCATCGGTTCCCCCTCACAGCCTCCCCGTTTTAATCTGGTCCAAGTAAATCTCGAGGAGTCGAATCTACTTCCCGAAGACGAGAGAGCTCGTCTCGCGCGTCTCCCGCTTCCGCTCGATACTTCGGTCGTGCCTCTTATTCCCACAGTCCTTGTCACTGCCGACACACTTCTTCACTCTTCGGCCTGAAGCAGGGTGCGGAAGTCCTGCTGTAGCTTGGACTCGTGGTAGCTCCAAATGTCACTGAAGTCCTCGTCGGGGAAGATGGCCTTGTCCTCTGGGATCGTCGCGGTAGGGGAAGACGAGTAGAACTTGATCTCCAGGTCCCTGTGGCCATTAGGCGAAGTGACAATCTCGGTGGAGACCTCGAGACCCTGGGACGGCACTCCGGGGGTGCTCGAGGAGGCGCTGGATCCGGTCGACGAGGTGCTACCTCTCCAGGAGGTGACCTTGCCCTTGGAAGCCTCCGTCAGCCCGCGATCACCAATCACGCCGACGCTCCTGTTCGGCAGGATCTCCTCGCTGAAGTAGCTCGTGGGGTCGCTCCAGCTGCGCCTGAGGATGGTGCCGTTCTCGCGTTCCATGTGAAGGCGCGGTGCCTCGTCAAAGAGTTCCACGGGGGTCGTCTCCTGGCACAGCGGCCGGGACAGGAACAGAGGAACATGGGAGTAATGTACATTGCTGTAGTCGTTGCACTGGGGCGCCTGAAGGGGCGGCGTCAGAAACGGGGAATAGCCATTCTGATCGACGTCCCAGATCAAACCGGAAGGATCGCAGTAGCGACACTGACACGAACCCGGACCACCTTCTGCGAGACCTTCCTCGCAGCCCGTGGCAGTTTCACCGTAATCATGAATAAACGGTATACCGGTACCGTTCCGATAGTTCTTGGTATGGTTAACTCGTACCGGAGGCACCACAACGTTCCTGTTCCCATCGAGCACTTTCACCATGTGCCGGTGGTGATACCTCTGCCTGGTGTCGACGATCTCGTGCGTCGACTGCGGCCTCCCATAACTTTCACGGGGCACGGGTGGCCGCCTGTGGCCACGATGAGCCTCGTACCTCTCGTAGCAAACCGGCACATACGGCTTCAGGGTAACTATGCTAGACTGTTCGGAAATGGCCGTGCCGAGCTCATCCGGTTTCGCGGTATCGGCAGGACCGGCGACGTTCGGTGGCTTCCGGTCCTTCTTTCTGCGCTTCCGCGGCTTTATTATCCGCGGCAGACTGTTCTCGGAGTTGTTCGAACCGGAACTCTCGTCGCTCGCGATACTCAGGGAATCTATGTTCGCGACGTTACTGCCACCATTGTCCTTCCCTGCAGTCGACTCCTTGGTCGTTAATTTCTTCGCGGGTTCACCGCTGCCCCTCTGACCCCGCGCCGGCGGGCATCTACCGGCGTTCGCGTTACTCGCACTCGTCACGTTCGCACTGTTGTTGCTCGTCGTATTGTTACTGTTACCGATTGCGACGTTGCCGTTGCTCATGGCGCCATTGTTGATCTTGCCGCGATTATGAAAACGACCAGCGAGTATAAGCGGCGCACCCTGAGTCTGAATGGCCAGTCTGGTCAGAGGACTCCTGTTGTGCAGATGAGAGGACAGCTGCTCGTTCTCCTTGATCGGCTGCTGCTGTTGCTGCTGAGCTCCCGGCGAGGGCGAGGAGCGCTGATTAGTTCGTCGAAGACTCGACGTCATGGATATCAGGGGTGCACCGGCCCAAGTGCCAGGAGGCGCGTACTGCACCGGACATTGTTCGTTATTGTAATTCTGCAGATAACGAGGCTTTCCCCTCGCCCCGTTCTCCTGCTTCTTTGCGCTCTTGTGAGCGCCAGCTCTCGCGTTCGACGTTATCAGACAGCTACCGATGTATCGCTCCACTTCCAGGGCGCCCTGTGAGGCCGGGCTCATTTTACAATCCGAGACACCGTGCCACAGTATAATCAGGCCTTGCCGCCGAGCTTTCTTATTATTCCGCCACTTCCGCGATAACGCAGTCGTACCACCGAATTCATGTCACATTGGCCAATTTATCAACTGCCGGAATCGTCACACGAGCTCGAACAGCGTATTTATTTATATCCCATGTCTCTTCGCGTGTCGCTTAACAGAGTACGTAATACTTTGCTCGCGCCGTGCATCCAGTCCTTCCGTCCCTGCCGACAACAAACTAACCAGATACGAAAACGGACCAGCCAACCATAGAACAAACGTAGCCGCGGCCCGAGCGACACTGACGTTCGTGCGGTCGCGCGCGCCGACACCGTCTCGACTCGAACAAACCCGAACTCTCCCCACCAGTGGCGCCGCCACGATCGGCTACCCCCACTACGATCCAAGAGACACAGTTCCATTCCGAGGACCTGCCTCCCCACCACAGTCGCCTTCATCCCTTCCCCGGGAACGGATCGTAGTAGCTCGACGCCGCACAGAACTGTACCATGCCAGTGTATACGCCTGGCGTTACTCTGTCGCTTTGGTGCGCCAAGGAGTGGATGGCAGGCCTTCTTCGCAGTGTCCGAGATTAATTTGCACAGATCATCGTCACTGGACACGAGGAACGCCTAGACGTGATTCTGACTGGATCATGCTTACCGTACTTATACAAGCAATCAGATAGGAAACATCGATACTCGATTAACGTTGGGCATTACAGGCATATGGGCTACGTAAAGAAAGCGTAGAAGGAGGTTCTTCTTTTGAGTCTTTATCCAGGAGGAAAAAATAGATGAAAAAGGGAACGGCAAGGAGCAGCCGAGTGTGAAGAGAATGGCGATGGAGGATAGAAGGAGCTAGAGGAGGTTCTCGATGGAGAGAGTGGCGATAATGTTGGATGAGTGGCGGGCACCCCCGCATCTGGGTCACCGCTCTCGAAACTAGGTCAGAAGTCATCAATCGGCCGCGGCACGCCACACGCGGCGAACCTTGGAACCTCGCGACCCACCTACTCACCACCGCGGCTTTTCTCATCTGGAGCGAAATAACTCGATACGTACGGCCACTTTTCCACCCCGCGAATACCTAATGACGCTAATGGCTCTTCGGGAGTCTCGAAACTTTATGCCATCTTGATAGTTTACTGATACGGACTATATTGGGCTCTCGGAGGCTTCGCACGGAAGTCCATATCCGGGCGGTACCTCTTTCTCAAGCAGTTAATGCTAACGTGCATGTATAACAGTTCAAAGGTTAATGCAATTTTAAGAGTTCCTTGGGATATTTATACGACCTGTACAGCTGCAGTTGGTCGTTGCTCGTATAGCGGAAGCTATATACAGCAATTCGTTCGTGAGGTGTAACGGGAAAAAATTAAGTCCCGGGAAATCGTGAAATTCTCGAGCGGGTTAATCATTCGTTATCTCGTCACGTTGTACATTTTTTTTTTTTTTTTTTTTTTTTTTTTTTTTTTTTTTTTTTTTT
>NW_014333462.1:345797-350710 GCF_000341935.2 Cephus cinctus
TTTTTTTTTTTTTTTTTTTTTTTTTTTGATACTGTTATCGTACATCTCTTGTACAGTCTGTCTCGAGAGTGACACGTTCGCCGTAAGGGGACGACGCCGTCACGGCTCGCATGGAAATTCTCGAAAATTCGCAAACCCGAATGGCAAATCCCGATCTCTCGCGCGGGTTTCCGTGGGAGAGTCAGAGAGAGCCATGACCTGAATTACAAATTTCGTAATTACGCGTAGCCACTGTGGAAGATGTCGCCAAGTTTCTTACCAGCTGCACTAACTGTGACTCGTCTTATGTCGAACGTCTTGTATATTGGGTTTCAAGTAATCCGCGAGGATAAATGCTACGCGATAAGGGAAACACGTGGTAGTTAAATTTTACCAAGACAAATTTTCAAGACTGGTGGAAGAGTTACTGGACAGAAAATTTGCACGTATTTGATATTTCGAAAAAAAGTAACTATACCCGTACATCGATATGGCGCTGAAGGAGACCGAATGTGACGTCATGAAAAAATACTGCATTTCGTAAATTAATTCAAAAATTTCGTATATACGTTTACGTTTGGAGATGAAAAAATCTTTATCGATAATCATTCCAAAATTTTTACTCCAATTGTCACTTTATCGGTTTGCTCGTATTTAACGTACGATATTAAAATATTCAGTATGATTCGGTTCGATGCAAAAGTCGTGAAATTTACCAAATTCGTAACTCGGCTGCTTTATCTTTTTATACGTTCTCACGTTACGATTTTATTCAGGTTTTCGATATTCGATATCGATAAAGAAAAAAAATCGTTCAGTCTATACTCGACGGCGACAATAAAATTTACGGCGATTCGAGAGATTTGTCGAATTTATCAAATTCGCAAACACATGTCGAGTCGCGAATGTCGCGGCCACCGGAAACGGTACGTTTTTGCATTTTCGACCGTACACAGTAACCCAGTTACCGTAGGTTGAAAATATCGGGCGCGCACGATTTAATCAATTGTTTTATAGATATTGCTAATTATATCAATCTAGACGATTTAGCATGAACTGCTCTCCGCGCTGTAAATACGGTTATGAAATCCCAACAGCTATTGAATTTTTCGATAAATTCAATATCGTTCAGTTACGTCGATTCCAATTACTCGAACGCATTCAAAATTCGCGCTCGTGCGATATATGTATTTCGAAAATCCTGGAAACGGACTCTGCCCAGCCGCGCATTGCCCAACGATAATCTCTTACGGTAATCCGAATTAGGTTGTACGCAACATGTACAACGTCCTTAACGATAACAATGCATAAATCGAAATCACTGATAACAGTAATAATTCAAAGCGATAGCAACACAGCAGCCAAGTACGACTCGCCAACCAAACTCAAAATGCACGTTGCGCTAAATAAATAATTTATCGAAGGAATTAACACAAATCATTTTCCCGCGAAATAATTCATGCTGAATCATCTAAAAGTAAAGGAAAAAAAAAAAATTAATAGACCAAAAATAAACAAAAAAACACTATTTCACTCGAACAAATCAATCAAACCTAATCGATATCGCTGATCGATATTTTTTTTTTTTTTATAAACTCCAGTTTTGCAAAACTCCATCTGATAACTTTCCAACTGCTAAACGATATTCGCAGTGATTTTTCGAGTCACGGTCACAAGGCTACTGCCGATCGAGATAACGTTTTGACTTTCCGATTCCCTTGGAGTCGCCGCCATGCTCAGAAACTACGATTTGCTATTGTTGAAAGTGACCTAGGGTTGGTTCTCGGATTTTCTTTATCGGTGTCGAGTTGAGAAAATACGTTACCATGTATATCTAAAACGGGGTAAAGAAAGGCTCACGATTTAGACTTTGCCAAGCGCGACTCTGCGCACCCTACCGATAAAGAGAATTCCCTTTTTCCCGTTTCCAAGAGAGGGACGGACACGGAGGGGAAAAGCATCAAGAACACCTCTGGGAATTCATAGCCAACCGATCATCACCCATCGGAAACGTGAGCGTTATTGGATTTTTGGCTTCCATCGTTATCCTATATCTGGTATCACGTAGCCGATAAAATTATTACCGCGTAAATATCAACCATCCGATACACCATATAGTTACAGGTAGTATACTCTCTCTATATATATACATATATGTACTACCAAATAATATCAGTGGAATAGACTATTTAAAAAAAAATGAATATCAAACCATACATATCCATCCCATATGCATATACCCCGTAGCAAAATTTCCCATTTCCAATGCTCTTTTGCCAAGGGAAATTAATAGTTTTCCATTAATTACCTTTACATTGCCTTGGACCAAAAGCATTGGTAATGGGAAATTTAGCTTATAGTGCCAAATATATTTATCCAAAACTTTGTCTCCGCGAGTCCTCTCTCCTCGAATACATGTATATACTGACTTTTTGTCTTTTATCTTTTTCTTGTATTCTTCTAGCACAGCCAAACGATCATTACGCAGCCGCGGCAATAACTTTCCCTGTACAAGGCGTCCATTACCGTGATTGTTCGCAAGTTTATGGCCGACTGCTGCTACCTGCGACTACCGGCGCTCGCGTCTGCAAGAGGAAACGGTGAAAAACTTCGTCATCCTCGAGCGGTCTTCACTTTCGAAATACGAGGCACGTCAGACGATAGATTATACGGGTGTACGTATCCACGTTTACAGAGGCTACTCCCAAATGGATGGGAACGAGAAAGTTGGTAGAAACAAATAGAAAAGAGTAAGAAAAAAAGTAAGCGTTCGCCCTATGCATTATAACGGGCTGCCCGACTCGTCCCTATATAATTAATTAATAGCCGATAAATTCTATTTATTTATTTTTCCTTCATTCCCAGGGTTCGCCCCACCAGCCTCGTACCCCCACGTTGCGATACGCACGCTGACACTTTAATATACATATACCGCATGGTACTTTCTTAACTCGACCCCGATGACGTAAATTCGAAAAATAGCCCACGTGACCTTCGACCTCAAATTTTTTCCCTGCATCCCAGGCGCCGGCGAGCTTCCCCCAGGAGGCTTCGAAAATTTAGCCAACCTCGATACAGCCGCGGATCATCCGCGCGACTCGGCGCCAGCCGCCGGCTTATTAGTCAGCTGATTGGCAAAAGGACCCCCAAGTTCATTCCCAAGTACTAACGAGCGCAAACGCTACAACTTGGAGCCACGATACAAGGCTACAGAAGGTAGTCGCTCGTACAGGGAACCTACGAATATAGACTTAATACAACCCCTGACACAGGATAAATAGCTGAACTCCAATGGAGTTGGCACTTCCGTGTACACCAATTTCCAGCGTGCAGAATAACCAAACCGCATCGAACCAGCATTTGCTTCGGAGGTCTCGGGTACCAGGTACTCTGTTTATATGTATACGTATAGCTGCCACCTAGTCATTCGATAAGGGTGTCGATGTTCATGCAGGGAGGTAGGCTCCTCCCCATTTCCAAGGCACCCTTTGAAGCTACTGTTGCAACTTTAGAAACTACCCCTATGGTATACCTAGTGCGAGCAATAAGGGTTGGTCGGCTGCCGGCACTTGTTACTTGGATAAGTAATCGATTGTCGAATTTTCAAGGGACCCCCAGGGGTATATATATATATATATATATATATATTTATTTTCAGACGAAACGGTAGAGTGAAAATATTAATGAGAATGAAAAATTGTTCTACAGTCGGCAGAAAAACAAAGGCCAAGTTGAATGGGCGACGCGAGGCATTATTACGCAACGTTGTCTTAATCCCCTTCTTTCTCGTCCTTTTTTCTTTCACTCCCCCCCCCGCCCCGCCCCTATAAATCAGCATGAAAATGGAGAAAGGGTTGCCGCACAAAGCCAGGGCCTTTCAGGCTGGATTACAAAACGAGACATTGTACGTTAAATGAATGGAGCGTCACGTTATAACCAAAAGATCCTTGCACGTCCTGTAAAACGTATTTGACTTTGTATTCACGTGTCAATCGTCGCGGCCGTAACGGGTGTCCGGAATCGATTCGGAATGAAAAGTTTCACGGTTGAGCAAAGTGAAAGTTACGCGATTATATCCGTGATCGTACGGTGCATACTGGCGCGCCGAACTTTCATTGCGAAGCGGGCACGCGAAGTGTGTCGCGGGGCAAAGCAACTCGGGGCAAAATTAATTAACCGACAGAGGACAATTACGGCGACGAATGACGATGCTTTCGAAATTATAAAAAAAAAAAAAAAAAAAAAAAAAAAAAAAAAAAAAAAAAAAAAAACAGCTCAATTAAATATCCACGCATAATAGTCCAAAAATACTCCGTACGGAATGACGCACGATACTCGCCACGAATTTTAATTCGAAATAATAAGAGAGAGAGAGAAAAAAAAAGTTCCATACAAAATACCCCGTTACCATAGTCCCGCGTACCGAAGCGAATAAGCGCGCTGCGGAAGCTCGTAAATATTCCCGGTACGTTCGTAGAATTACCCGGGAACACTATAGTCGACGAATTCAGACGAGTTACCGCTGATATCTCTATGCATTAGCCGACGTGACAGCCAATAAGCTCCAAACGCATAGAAGGCGGATAGCTCGAGGATTTCCTGCCGCGAGAAAGAAGCATCCCTTGCCATTGAGGCTCCGCGTTATCGTGTGGTGCGACTGCAAGAGCCTGTCCACCCTCTTGGGCTGGATATTCCCATGGACTCTCCTGTATGGTTTCGTACCATACACGGCGCACTAATACTGTGCCCGGCGAGCACGAGTTCCGGGGACAAGCTGCAGGATACGATGAACACCTAGTCGGCAAAATATATATCGCTGGAACTGAACTAAAACTGAGGCGGCATTGTTCGGTCATAAAGTTTACGGAAGCCGCCTGGGCAATATCCGAATGGCTCTAGCGAAATTGCGATATCGGGATATTGGGAAGGGTGGC
>NW_014333462.1:350932-355513 GCF_000341935.2 Cephus cinctus
GGGGGGGGGGGGGGGGGGGGGGGGGGGGGGGGGGGAGACGGCTGTCTGGCCGGGGGCTGGTTAAAGGTGTGGGGTATCGGAGTGTACAGGGATGCTGTTAGGGGAGACGGTATACGCGGGATGTCAAGGGGGAGAGGGGGGGTGCGTTCGGAATGGAATAGGGCAAAGCGACCACGGTGGGAGATTGAGAGTACCAGGAGGATATACATCGGCTGTGAAACAAGGGAAATTCCTATACGAGATCCCCTAACGCCCTCTGCCCCTTACCGGCCCCCCCTACTTCTCTCCATATCTAATAGATGATCAAGCGGATACACCGTATACGTCCTATACGACGTTCGATTGTGTATAACGAGTGATTGATTGTCTTCGGGGCAATATTGAATCACCGTTACGTAACTTCTGGTCGAGATAAAAATCATCCCTTTGCCGATCAACGCTGCGCGAGTGATTTTATTGAATTTTAATGGAAGGGGGGGGGGGAAAGTAGGGCGGATGTAATTGTGAAAATTGAAATCCTTACGAGGTGCGATTACGTAACAGCTATTAGAGGCTGATTATGGTAAAAAAAAAAAAAAAAAAAAAAAAAAAAAAAATTGACGCGCCTTAGGATGCGGATTGAGTGGAGATTGAAAAAAAAAAAAAAAAAAAAAAAAAAAAAGAAATTTGGAGTCGTCGCACAAGACCTCGCAGCGTGTACCTGTAGCGTTAACGGGATACGTATAGATACGTTGCATTAAATTCCCCGGGTGGTACCCTTCGTAAAACACGGTCGGCAATGTAGGTCGCTGCAGGTGTAAGGTAAAGAGAGAGGACGAGGAAAGGGATGGAGCATCCCTCTCGAGTTTCGGTCGAACTGAGTGTATTTAGGTTCGAACGAGTTCACGAG
Organism: Cephus cinctus; assembly: GCF_000341935.2. NCBI lineage: Eukaryota > Metazoa > Arthropoda > Insecta > Hymenoptera > Cephidae > Cephus > Cephus cinctus. The sequence goes on from NW_014333462.1 coordinate 351,822, forward strand.
GGGAAATACTCGTAGACTCCGACGTCCATTCACTCGTCCGCAGCTAGAAACACGGAGAATCGGTTGGCGCTGCTGAGGGGTATTTTCATGGAGTATACGTGCACGTATATAGAGCCAGTGGTTACGGGTCCCGGTGTGGCTATGCAGGTATAGACGAGGGGAGCGAGCGAAGTAGTAGAGGGGCGATACTAGCCAGACCCGTAGGTACGTACAGAGTCGGCCAGTAGAGTAAAACGAAGTAAGGACCACAGGCAGCCTTATCTGGGTAGACCGAACGTATATAAATAACACACGCGGAGAACGTAGTCTGTCCGAAGGCTGAAAAGCCGCGGTATAAAATTTCATAGAGTCGCATTAAATCGCGATAGAAACAATGTGTAGCGTGCGTGTCGAATAATCGATGCCTCGTGCGGTGACGTAACGGAGACTGGACCTGAGTCAGGTGTCGATCATCGGACGCGACTCCCGTCGTTGACTTGGATACGTCGAGTAATCGGACACCGTGTATAAAATGTACAGGCATCTATACGCGCATAAATAAATTCCTCAAGCTCGTATCGCACGAATGATTGGGTAATCGATACGGGAATACCGTATTTGCAGGAAGGTACGAAATGAAAAGAAATTTGATTGACATCCAGATAAAAATTTTTTTAATTATCGATCCTTCCTTTTTTTTTGTGTAGATATAATTACTTTTTAATGTATACATGAAAATAATTATCCCCGATGCCTCGTTAATGATTAATAATTTTTCTTATATCGATTAATTAATTATCGAACTCGCTGGTATTTTACGAACGACCGCTCCACCTGTTTTCACGTGACTGTCGCTCGGTGATTAGACACGCGTGCCCAAATGTGTATCGTTATGGTCACGGCAGAGTGTATAAATGGCTGGCGTCACTCATTAGACGCGAGTCCCCTACGTGCCGTACGTGAAACTCGGCGCACGAGTGGATCGAGGTTCTAACAAAAGAAAATCAGGCCAGGACGCACGCTGGTTAACCGCCACTCGTGTTACCGGCAGCGAGAACCATTGTGCTTTGGTCTCGGCGTTTTATCGTGCTACTGTGTATAAAAAAAAATAGGGAGAAAAAGAGTCTACCGGTCAAATACACTTATCGCGGGCACTTTCATTTTTATAAGCGCGTTCACGTACTACGCTGTAATAAGACCGGCGTCTACCACCGCCCGACTGTACTGTACTGTACGGCCGTGCACCTCGACGTTGACGCCACCGTTCGTTACTGCCGCCCAATGTGGGTCGATCCGAATCGGCACGATCGTTACAGACGCGAATCGTGCTTCGGGTTATACGAAAGCCGATCTCTCATTTCTAATCGTCATTATTGCCGCATCGTTCGTGCACGTCGATCTGTTTCTCCTTTGGGCGCCGAGCGCGTTTTACGAAATCGCGAAGGGGCTGGTCGATTTTGGAGCGAGAGCATTTTTTGGGATTTTACTTTTTAGGGGGGACTTTCGGGAAATTGAGGAAACTTCGTGTTGTACGGTCAATGCAAAATATCTTCTTCTTAGCAACAAGTGCTTCAAGTGTCGTAGATGGATGACTGCGTCTACGAATTACCGGGACGAATTAATTCGTCGCGAGAATAGGAAGAGCGATTGACTTTGTCGCCGAACGAATGGGCCAAACGCGCGGGATTTAATCTTGAAAATGTAGAACGACCTGGTGTGTATATATGTATATACGGCAAAGCCAAACGAAATCCATTCCGGGGTTCTACCAGTAAATCAGGAAATTATATTGGAGCCGCGCCAGCGGTCTAAATATCGTCGATGACGACGAGCGATATTAAACGGTCGACCGAGAGCGGGATACTGAAAATCGTAAAAAAAGAAGGAAGTAACAGATACGCGAAAATCAATTGAAATCGTAACCCCGAACGTAAGTGGAATCGCGCATAAATATGAAATACTGTTTTTAAATACCTCTATAAGTCATAAGTCCCGACTGACTTGTCACGTGTTTCAGTATAAAGAGACGTTAGAAAAGGCGCCAGGTATAATCAGGTATCTCAATTTGTACCTAGCTAATCAAGAAGCATTAAAGTATAACGGGCGTTACGAAAGTCACGTGTGTGTTCGAGGCGAGCGTATCGAAAAAGCTAATAACTTTGTGGAAAAAAAGAGGAAAAAAAAAAACGTAACACGTTATGCGTAAGACACACGTCCACCGAAGCGAAACATGCGTGTCACGTTTGGTCAGGCAGGTGAAAAGAGAAAAAGATATACGAACGGCGGGGCGACAAAAAGGGGTGGAACAAAAAATAATTGGAACAAGGTGAAGCGAAATTTATCGTAAAAGTGAGACCGAAGTAGAGAATACAGGTGGTTTCAATCGGAATTGTCATAAGAGCCACTGAAATAATTAATTGGTTGCATTAATTATTTTACACGCGGTTCTCCCGATGAAAAATAACAGTATCAATTACGAATTTAATTATAAATTTAATTACGTCATTCGTAACGTCGAAACTCGATCTCTGGTAAACTCATCGATAAATCCAAAAACAATAACCCGTCGATTGAAATAGATTTTCCTGATAAAATTTTCCAAAATTTATCTCACTTTGCCAAATCCCGACGACGACGTTGATTGAAATTACAAAATCAAATCAAACAAGCCAATTCGATCAAATTCAAGAACGCAAAATTACAACGATCGAGCACAGTCGATCGGCGCTACATTAAAAAAAAAGTTTAATTAAAACAGCCTCGAGGAACACATGTAACATTTTTGGCGAATAAAGGATTTCGTGTATTGGCTTTATGCATATAAAACATACAAACACACGTATATATATATATATATATATACCAACAGTAGATAACCGCGATAATACGGCAAAGGCGCATGACCGCTTCGGTCCCTTTCCTACCCTAGTCCACCCCAATCAGCCAGAAACCACCCCTACTATTAACCAGTAGCACAGCGAAGCGCTTTGCTTTATCTGTTCATTTTGCGCCTGTTAATGGAAATCCGTTATTTTCATATTAGTCGCCCAGTAAAGCCACTACGTATACTGTGTTCGTAATTTCTTGGCCGTCCTACGTGCTCTGCAGCGGGTGAACAATTTCTTTTTTTTTCTTCCACTACCCTCCCCACGTACACGTCCATATATATTGCCAAACACATGTGCATACACGGACTGGCAAAAAAGTACGTCTCATTGGAAAGGCAGCTTTATACAAAAATCGATCCTCTGCAAAGGCAATAAACGTGGACACGGGCATTTATTCTATTCTTTGATCCTGACCCTCGAGAAACACAGGATAAATACAATTTACGTTCGCGTCTCGTCCATATATCGACTTTGAGTATCTCTGTCTCCTTTTCTCTCGCAGGCCACAGCGCCAGCCAAGTTTCACCATAAATCTTGGCAGCGCTGAAGGATAAGGGCCAGAGTGTAGGATTTCCCGAATATTCGGGCAGAGAGAGAGAGAGAGAGAGAGAAGATAGATGGTCGATCGCTCTGCCATAGGTGCCCGATACAGGTATCTCCTATGCTGTTCCTCGTTCAATTCCATCTGCCGTAGCGTGTTACGTGGTATCGTCACGGGGAACAGCCAATTGAAATCAGAAAACCCGGCGCGCGAGACGCGTGGAATTTTAATGGCAGATCCAATGGCAAATTTAAATACCTACCACGATAAAGCGCTCTTGTTCA
>NW_014333462.1:355634-361048 GCF_000341935.2 Cephus cinctus
CCAGTAGTTCCCACCGACGCATGTACAATCACAATTCAAGTTCCCGCGATTCGCGAACATAAAAAGTGACTGTGAATTGAATTACGTAATTTCGCGAAAAAAAAAAAACAAGATCGAATCGATCCATTCCGATAAGTCAATATCTTCGATGAAGAGACAATCGATATTATTAATTGACTATTTTAATCTGACTGGCCACTCGATCACTTCCAAAAAAAAAAACGTATAGTCCATGTCAAAAGTTGCTAAAAACTCAATCGTTCCGCCATTAATTACCTTCTATGTATCTAAATCTAAAAAAAGATATTCAGACAAATAAATAATCATGACTTGTATGGATAGCGAGTATCGTTTTAAAAAAACTACTATATATCTTATATCCACATTCTCTGTAACGCCATCCAGCATTCGGATGGACCGAATCGATATGTAGTATACAAGGACCTATTCCATGATAGAGAGACGGGCTATTAAATTCCTATATAAGCTTGAAGTGAAGCACGTGATAAATTTAAGAGTCGTACTAAATAAAGCATATTACGTCTTTTCGTCCGTATCAGCGTCATTTTATGCGTTTCGAATGCGCGCGACAATATGACGCGTCTCCATATTGCGAATTACGCGTGTTACGGTCTTCGTGTCTTACTTGGTTTTTTCGTCTATACTGCGTCGCGTGCAGCGCGTGCTGTTTGTATAGTAAAAAGCATATACCAATATACATATATATATATATATATATATATATAACACACCTAACCTAACCTAGTCAAGATAAATTTTCCCTGTACAAACAATAAGTGAACTTTAAGCACTGTGTATACATAAATATGTATGCATATATAATATAATTACTTTTGAAAGATATAGCCCCTACAAGTGGTCCAGCGTTCGGGTCTTGTGTTTCTCGAGAAAGGAGGCCGAGAAACTGCTAACAATTAGCGAGAAGGTAAGTGGTAATTAGCACGGACAATGCCGCCCACCTTATCCCGGTAACATGCCACCAGGCAAAGATCCGGCGACTGCGTCTTCGCTCCTCTCGCCGTTCTTCTCGATGACGACGACTCATCTCCCCCTGGCCCATCCTCTCTCTTTCTCGCCACTCAGCCTCCCACTTTGATCCAGCCATTCTTGCGCCCACGAGTGTCACTTCCACTTAGCCCGGAAAGTCGCGACTCTTCCGAGACGAAGGAAGAGGAAAAAAAAGCACGAGAGTCTACGTCATCTCGAAAGAGATATCGACTACTGTATCTGGACCAAAATAAGATTACCGGGAGACAATATAGATACAGATGTGAAACATCGAGATCGATGATAAAGAAAAAAAGAAAAGAAAAAAAATCCCACGGAACATCATCTGGTCCATTGGCGTATCGATCAATAAAATCTACGTCGCTGTCACGAGGAAGCTGCGTATCTTATCTCGCATCTGTGTAACATTGCAAGTAGATACGATTTCCTGAGACTGCCGTAACAAAAGGGAAAAAAGTAAAGTTTCGTGTCAAAATTCGTGGAGGCGTCGGTACCTCGAAATCTTTGGAGGTTTCTTGGCACGTCGCGACGCTCTCCAAGAGAAAAAGAAGCGTCGCGAGTATTCAGGGTAACGGCGAGTACACCAGGGAATTTCGCAGTGGTAGAAAAATTCAGAGATAAAAAAAAGCATATATATATATATATATATATACACACATATATATAATATAAAATAAAAAAAAAGGTAAGCATAGGGGAAGTAAGAGTGTGAAGGGGTGGCAGTAAAACTCGTCTGTTTATCCAGCAGGATATACGGGGGCAATACCAAAGGATATTTTCGACGTCCAGCGTCGGGACGCTCCTTTCATCCGCGTACGAGTAAATCGAGCAGACAATTCCTCGGGTAGCTAAACAACAAGCAATAAAGTAACGTGGATGCTGAGGAACGCAAAGCCTCCTGGACACTGTGCATACGTAAGGAGCAGGTGGGATACGTGCATGGCTTTTCGTATTCAGTAATGACTATTAGACTGCGACGCAACCTTGGCAATGCCGGACCGTATGTGATCGGCATCGTTCGTATACGATAAAAGAAAAAAAAAAAAAACAAAGTAGACGAATTTACCTTATTCCCACGAAACGACGCAATATACGTCAATCGAAAGCACGTGTATTAAACCGGTAGGCCCTGCGGTGTTTGGATATCAAAAATGGAGAAACAATGGGCATATGCAAATACACCGTAGGTATACTATTACTGTGGGTACGTATAGCATATATGAACATATGAGATTAAATAGAGAGGGCAGAGGGGGTAAGGTATATATGATGGAGAAAATCGAAAAGAAAAGAGGGTTAAGGAGGGGTCAGGGAGAAAAGGAGAAAAAAAATCCACAAAATTACGTAAAATCGTTCTCGGGCTTGTTTTTATACATTACGGGAGTAGGGGTAATAAAATAACGATAAATTCAGCGAAACTTATGGAATCGCCAGGGTGCGAGGGATGACTCTCTAGTAGGGAGAGAAAGAAAAATTGTAGGAAAAAATAAAACGTTGGGACTGACGGTCATTTGCATATATACTGTTACGGAAGAGGGGACAGGGGATTGTAAGCCTGGGAATAGGGAACTTCTATTTACTTTGAAATTCGGTAAATCGTTTGTCGCTTTTTCTCGTGGGAAAGGATGCATCGATAGTGAATTCAAAAATCGAGGAAAATATTTCTATGGGCAGTTGGTAAATTTGCCGGGAACGGCAAATACAAGACTGCAGGCTGGTCAAATATTGATATACAGTCGTAGACTGATATAAAAGGTTAAATTGCATAGATACCGCAGACTGCTACGTGGTTCGGTGAATATAAGAGAGAGGGCGATAACGTGTAATAAAAAAAAAAAAATGCATTCAACGAGCATCGTTGTACAACGCCTATAAAGCACCGATATAAAATATATTTAATATTAAAAATGAAAGAAAAAAAAAAAAAAAAAATGAAAAACGATACCCAAACTTCATAACAGTTCGCATTCCGATGCGGAAGTTACATACTGAATTCTTGGTGAGTTTCGCGAACTTCCTAGAGAAACTCCGTATCCGGATGTACGAGGGGGAAAAAAAAAAAATTAAAAAATAAAAAGATACAGGACAAAAGTCAGCATCCAGCAGAGGAAGTTGATCTCATCGAGAAGAAAGCAAGTTTCCTAGAACGGAGAGGTAGGATTGAGTAGATCAATGGTCCAGCCAAGGGAGCAGCTGCAGCATCGTCCCGAAACGCAGAGCATCGCATTGAGATGAAACGTCGTGTCTCGGGCGGTATCAAAGAACAAAAATCTCCACGTGGCGCTGCACTATATTTTCAAAATTTGATCTAAGAAAAATTTCCAAGCAACTTCCCTAACGGACAACGCTCGACTGACTCGTCCGATTTACTTCATCCCCAATCGATCAAGCACTCTGACGCCTCTCGCGGCGATCACATCCTCCCTCTCAATCTCCATTATAATAAACCTTTGACCTTTCGGCTTATCCCGAGCACGCGCATAAATTATTTCAAATAAATTCGGTAACCCCCTGCCAGTTCGACCCCACCACAGAGAATCCACCCACCGATCTCCCATTCCAGCTGATAATATTTCGGCAGCCCTCGAAATTTTTTTTTTTTCCAATTTTATCAACATCGGTCAGCATCCGCGACGCGAAATCCTTCGAGATAAATCCAAAAAATATAAGAATCTCCGATCTTCCCCCGCGCAATCAATAAATCGATAAAATAAATATTGTCTCAGATATTCCACGTATCCCGTACGTACTCCAGGTACTCCAGGCTGCGCCACACGTGACACGTGCATCTCGTCAAACATCGGTGAAGGCAGCAAGATAACTAAGCAAGCAGGCAAGCAAGCATCCGTGAAACACGAGCCCGTTCACGGCGTGAATACACAAACCGGGATAAAACAAGAGAATCGACGGATGCCCAAGTATTCGGCAAAGGCAACGGGGACTCGCGTTCGCCTGGCTGTATGCCCAGGAGACGAAGAGAAGCAAACAAAGCGAAGGAAAAGAAGTCCAAAGATAAGGTACCGGAGGAGTAAAAGGTCGAGCGACTCCGAATGACTTCAAGATCCGCGAGCAAGAATAGATTCTGGGGTAAGAGGAGGCATGGAAAGGGTACGAGGGGGGAGGGGGGGGGTTAAGGGGGATTAAAAGAAAAGCCATACGTGCATGCGTGTATCCCCGCCCAAACACGTGTATTCGCGTACGTCCATATACGTTACACCCCATATGCGCGCAATACGTACGAGGGAATGCGTGCGAGACGATCTCGCGAAATCGCTGGAATTTCTCGGGGACGACTCCGTGCGATGCGTTTACAAATACGCGATTCCTACGTAGCGCTCGAGGATCTTTAAGAGCCGTGACAAAAGTTATGTAGCGTTTGGGAACCTTTGAACCGAGGAATTCCCTTACTGGAATTGCAAGCGTTCCACCGCCGCTCGGTGAGTAAGTGACGTCACTCGGGTTACCGTTAAATCGTGCTTTTCGACTGGTGCAAATGTATTCAGCATATATGTATATATATATATATATATAGCCATGCGAATACGGGAGCGAGAGAGGGATACAGCTAGATACCCTTGCCCATGAAACACGCGTGTTTCGCGCGCGATTCAACGTCACCTGTTTATCGCGTATATATATATATATATATATATGTATAGACAGAAGAGAAAACCTTGGATAAAGTATTACCTTGAGGTGCAGTGTCAAGTGGCTGACTAAGCGGTAGACCACAGTGCCCGTCGGCCATTCACTTTTGACTTTGTCGAGTCTAGCCGTTGTGTATCGCAGAGATACATGCAGACTCGTGACGTGGGGAGTTACAGCGCGAAAGATTGCGTAAACGAGAGCGCCAAGATGATTCCGTAAAACTGACAGGTAGAACGTGACACTCTTGTTTACTTTGTTTTCTCCTCGACACAACATTTTCACCCAGTAAGCCCGACATAATTATAACTGTACTTTCTTGAAAGTTTGAAAGCTACATATATATATATATATATGGTAATTATTTAATTGCCTCTAAATAATAACGGCTCGGCTAACGAGCCCGCTACTTGTTGCACCAGTAGACGATGCACCAGGTACAAGGAAGTGTCGTGGTAATCCGCTTTCGCCACCCGCATGACGCGATAGAACCCCGCGCGCCCCCATCCGGTGCACGAACGTCACCCGCGCATGGACCAGCTGCTTCCGTTAACAAAAATGCATACGATTTCTATGCGCTTACACGCATATCGGTGCATCGTATCGTTACGTATATGCATATATGCAGCGATAGGATGCACCAAGTCAGAAACACTAGACGAGGAGTGTATGCAGGAGATGAGCGCTGAAATCTTCACTGCAGCATCCCTTTTGGATTCTCAATTTTCAAGCATCCCCCC
>NW_014333462.1:361143-361637 GCF_000341935.2 Cephus cinctus
CCCCCCCGCCATCCATAAGAACTACAGGCACTCTGGTAACAGACTCCTCCCCGTACTCAAGCGAACCTCCGGTTACGATATACCGCATTTCCCTTTGGGGTTCTCTTATCGCAGGGGATGGATACCGGTGCACCCCCCCTTCACTGCACCGGGTCCTGCACTGTACATTCTCGAGAGTGCACTCGAATGCACAAGCTGCATATAGTGCGTTCGACGATGCTCCGCGTGTAACGTGGGTACACGGTGAGAGAGGGTGAGAGAGAGAGAGAGAGACAGACAGAAGCTCTTGCACGTATATATATATACATGCATCAAAGGACAAGGAAACCCATGTGGCATGTAGCATGCATATTGGAAGGGTCGCACAAGGGCGTGTTGGCATTTGGCATTGCACCGCATATTATCCAAGGATGCACCAAACATTCTCACCATTGGCAGGCCGAACACGTGCGTTCCTTGTTGCTTCATTCCTGCATGTTTCAGGGGTCGGGGGG
>NW_014333462.1:361699-362259 GCF_000341935.2 Cephus cinctus
GAACAAAGCGCACATATAGATGACCACGAAAGATCGGGAGTATAAAGAGCAATAGAGAAAGGGATAGCACGAAAGAGGAGACCGACGCAGAGGCTAATTGTAAGGGGGTAAACGCGGATATCGCCGTAGCGCATATATAGGTAATTATCGAAAAGTTTCGTATTGTAAAAAAAAAAAAAAAAAGGTGAATATTCAAAGCTGCCGAAAAACTTGAGAAAATCCATGGAAAATCGTTAGTTCGATCGCGAAAAATGATCGCGGCTGTTAGGTGCCTCGTACCCTATTGCTATATACGTATGACGGTATACGTATGCATATACGTAGACTCAACTTATTCGTTAAGGCAAATGGTCACCCGGTGACTGGCTACGACGAAAGAGTGTAAATTCGTCGTCGTTATACCGACGAGTGATGGGCGTAACGAAACACGGTGATTTGCGAGGTAAAGTCTTCGAGCGGTCTTCTCCACAGGGTGGAACGTGAAATTTACACGGGAGTGGGGTACGACTGTCATACATAATACTCGCGCCTCTTTCGCGAAGTAATACGGAGTTTCGGGG
>NW_014333462.1:362469-373391 GCF_000341935.2 Cephus cinctus
GAGAGAAGAAGGACGACGGGTAAGGAGAAAAAAATTTTTGGTGAAACGAGGAAAAAAGAAATCGCACGACCACCGCGTGTACTGGATGTTCCCATGATCACCGAGACATGGAAACGTCGAAGAACAAACGAACCGACATGTCCCTCTTGACCTAAAAATGCATACCCACGGCATATATGCAATCACGTCGCCACGCATGGCGCACATGGCGCCGAGCTCTGCTTTCCGCGAAACGCTATATTCAGATAATCGATGTCATATCGATATATCGTATCGACAGGTAACGATTAACCCCTCGAAAGAAATTAGCCTGGTGCGAATGATAATTTGGTATTACTCGTACGGCTGTACTATGTGTATACATAGCTATACGAACGGACCCGGATAAAGCAGGTGCTAAATATACCGTATACATACCCACGCATGTATCGCTTACGGAGTATAGATAAAATGCCCGAAAATCCTCGGGAGCATAAAATCTCCAAGGGTGTGACACTTCGAAAAGAAGGGAAAAAAAAAGTCCTACCCCCCTGACCGTCCCCTAAATTTAATTATCCGGTTACTCCACCACCCGTTCTCGGACCCTCTATGGTATGTACGAGCATACCTGGGTACTATAACGGCGCAGCATCTTCCGTAGAGATGAATGAAGTCGTTAACCTGGTACGATCTAAGGAGCTTACCTGAAACAAAAGAAAAACGTTTATCAGGGTGATTCAGTGCGACAGCGGTAATTTTGTGCTCCTAGTGGCTGCATTAGTTGGGTGTGTAACTGGCGAATTGAACAGACTGAAAGTGTCTTCTCTGATAATAGGAAGTGCAACCCGATGATGTTTACTCGTCTAATAGCACGTGTATACGTGCCGGGTATCTAAACGAGCGACAGAGATAATATCAACAGCGATAATCTACTAAGTACATAAGAACGTCAGCCGTACCTATTTCATAAAACTATATATATATATATAGCGATCGTGACGTTCAATATGAATAATTGCAAAAAACGAGAGACGTCCACGCGAAACTTACGTCATCGTGATGTCCGCACTTATCGATCGGATTTCAATCGATTCGACGATTCGCCGATAACCTGCCGAGGCAGCTCGTTTGTCTTGGCTAAATTGACGGGAGCGTTTTCGGCGGCTCGCGAATGATTAACGGCCGACGAGCAATTAAGATTTTGGACGAGGGTACGCGACATTCAAATTTCCCGTCGTTTACGTACAAAGAACGCGAACCTATAAGGACACAGCTGCCGATGGTATTTAAGGGTAGGATATACATAGCTGTGACGTAGCGTTCATCATTTATGGCAGATCGATCAGAATCCGATAATCGATGGCTCAACGTAGCTCGGGACGCAGACGTGAAGTTACGTCAACGGAAGGTAATTTGATGAATTTTTGTGAATTATGGTTTATTATGAACCAAGTAAATGGAATTTAATGGACACTCGAGCGTGTCACGTGTGTTTACTAAATTCATATAGGTATCTCTTGACGATAAATTGAGAAGTTGATGCGTAAGGAAATTACTGAGGTGATACGATACAAAAAAAAACGATCGACAAAAAAAAATTAACGAATAAATAATCACGGCAGAGAAAAAGTGATATGAAATTTCCGGGACCTTGATATCCACGTATGTATCGCGCGTGATATTGTTGCAAAAAATAAATAAAAAAAAATATGCAATTTTCAGATACACGCTTTTTGTCCCAGTACGACGTCTCGTACGTGCGTTTTTCCTATCGGTTTTTGCGTTTCCCGATACTCTCGTAAAACATTTGGCGACTCCTCGAGAGGAGATAGGGAAACAAAAAAAAAAGAAAAAGGAAAATGTATATATCAGCGAGAACAATCGACGTATGGAAATAACAGGAATAACATTTTTCACCAAAGTGTAACAGATGCTGGGAGCACGATTGTGTTTGTTCGATCTGCACGTAAAAACTTTGCGTACCAAATATATATATATATATATATGACTGAACCCATGGAATACCGCAAAGGTGCTCCTCCCTTCATTGATATCGGCAAAAGAAAAGAGAAAAAGGGGGAATCAGTTTGAAAAAGATATTTTTCTGTAATACAAAGTTAACACGTTATTTAACTAGAAAGAGAGAAGCCTTAAATATCTGCAACAACCCATTAATAAGGAATCGACCGTGTAAAGTCTCGAAACGCTAAAAAAAAAAGCCACAAAAATATTGTAGAATGAAAAAAAAATGACGTAAACAAAACTACGTTACGTCATAGAAGTGATATCAATAAAATAAACATGACATACGTATGTATACATATATATATATATATATATATATATATATATTCCATAAAAATGAACTCCAGTTATACAGTATCGCCGTGATATATCGATCATATCGATCAACGATATACGATATATGTATTGGGGGAAAAAAAAACCCCAAAGATAAAACCTAAAACCGCTTTGCGTGATTAATTCAAAATTTCCCGCTAACAATATCACGACCCAAAGATCCGGCAAATTCGGTTTCACTAAAAATTTGCGTCGAGAAATTCGAATTCAATTTCGCGCGAGCGACAAGTCTTTCGTGTTTGTATGTCCGCTACAAGTCGCGTAGTAGCAGGCATATCGATTCTGTCGTTCTTTATTATTCATGATACTTTTTTTTCGGAACGCGGTGTCGGGTATCGGTTCGTACCGTTTTGAACGAGAGAGAGAGAGAGAGAGAGAGAGAGAGAGAGAGAGAGAGAGAGAGAGAGAGAGAGCGACAAAAATAAATAAAGAAAGAAAGAAAGGATAGAGAAAAGAGATGTCGCGTAAGAGAGGGGGGGACCGTGTGAAATGTTGAGGAAAAGAAGCATAGATAATCTATGCAGATTATGCGGCCCGAGCGTTAGCCTCTTTTCTCTTCTGGCGCGGCAGCCGCGACGTCACGGACAGCAGGATCGTTATACCGCGGACTGAAAACTGTGACGAGCCTAACGGTTGAGCGTCGCGCTCCATATATTAATTTAGCGTCGAAACTCGACGAGAACCGAGACGACAAGAAGCGGTAATGACATCGAGAAGCATCTCCGCCTACAAAATCCGACCCGTCGCGACCGTCAATTACCGTCCTAGTCATTTTGCCATATGCCAGTAGAAAAAGAAAAAAGGAAGAAAAAAAAAAAAGAAAAAAAAATCTATAATCCTTCGGAAAAAATTGCACGTCGAAGAAATACCAAGAGGTTAGCCTTACTACCGTGTAAAAAGATAAACGCACATAAACTAAAGGCATTAGCATTAACCGGTGTATCACGTGGAGATAAAATTATAACCAGACGATACGTGTGATACATATAAAATTGAAAAATCGATGAATCGAATCATGATTGAAAAACGGTCCATTCGAATTCAGGCAATCCAAAATAAAAATTAGCATCGAACGTTACACGGAACAATGTTAAAATCTTCGATACCGATGAGAAACGATTGATCGGAGATCGAAGGATCGTCATAGGGTATAGAGAGTTTCGTAAAAGGACCGCAGCATCCCGGCTACGTAACGCGAAGTGGGTGTCGTTAGCGTGGGAAAAGAGGAGAAGGGAGTGGGGGGTTGCACCTCGAAAGTAAAAAGTAAAAAAAAGTAAAAGTAAAAAAAAAAAAAAGAAATAATAAAATTGTGGATACGAAGAGACGCTGTGACGCTGTAACACATATATAAGTAGCAGGTACGTGTGCTCCAGCGGAAACACAGAGCGGCAACATATGATATGAAATTCCACCGCTGAATGGATATGTCCGCTATGCGGGAGATACGTGTAATATTGTTGCCGTGGATGCCGCGAGTATGGGATTCACGGCACGCCGCATTGTTGAATAATATGAAGAACCGCGGGTACATATATACATACATATATATATATATATATATATATATATATATATACATATACCCTAAGCGCCACAATTCCTACCGTGTCTCTCGGTACAATTAGAGATTACCCGAACGATACCGGAGTCCGCGATCCTGCGGCCAAAATCCTCCAGTCCTCGGAGTTCGCGTCTTTTTCTCGTAAGAGCAATTCCTACCGTGTCTCTCGGTACAATTAGAGATTACCCGAACGATACCGGAGTCCGCGATCCTGCGGCCAAAATCCTCCAGTCCTCGGAGTTCGCGTCTTTTTCTCGTAAGAGACGCCTAGGGGACGTTTCTTCGGGTTGTCCCAGAGTACGACTGGCACTGCGTGGGGGATCGAGGTATTACAAGGGAATTGGTATGCATAAGTTAAGGACCTTAACCGTAGTAGGAGGGAACAAGGGTTGAGGTCGGATATAACGGGGCAGCACTTTCGTTAAGGAAGGGTTAATTGATTTACCGAAATATTAAGCATGGGTTGTCTTGCGAGAAAGGTACAGCTGTATTCCAATGCGTACCCCTTCGATCCACCCTGCCGTAGAAAATCGCAGGGATCGTGTGGAAGGTGAATTAATATATATATATATATATATATATATATATATATATATATATATATTAATTCACCTTCCACACGATCCCTGCGATTTTCTACGGCAGGGTGGATCGAAGGGGTACGCATTGGAATACAGCTGTACCTTTCTCGCAAGACAACCCATGCTTAATATTTCGGTAAATCAATTAACCCTTCCTTAACGAAAGTGCTGCCCCGTTATATCCGACCTCAACCCTTGTTCCCTCCTACTACGGTTAAGGTCCTTAACTTATGCATACCAATTCCCTTGTAATACCTCGATCCCCCATATAAAAGAAAAAGGTTTTTTGATTTTACGTTTAATGTTAATGGATCTTGCGAGGGACAGTTCATCGCGTCGTTTTGTTTAATTGGTGCAGAATAATTAAGATGAAACGTATATAGCTATGTATACGGACTATCGGAAAGTCGAGAAGATAGAGGAGGATGGTCTTGTTCGTTAAGATAAGAAGCCGAAGAGAGCTTTTAGCGGGCTCGTGCAGTATTCAGTGGATCTTGAAGTTTCTAAGGAAATTCGTATCCGGGAGGAACAGTGGTGCCCCGATGGGAGAGTGAACGGTAGCGGAAAAAAAAAAATATATCAGCGGGGGATGATCGTATATATAGCTGATCTTACGTCGATAGAATGAGAAGTGCTTTTTGACTTAGACAATGGTACTTTAATTGTGACGTTTTTTTTCTTTTTTTTTCAGGACACGACTTTCCTACGCCAGTCGATTGGAAATTCGTGATGCCGGTGATTACGAGAGGAGACGCCGCTGAGCCTTGAATGGACCAGTAATTGTACGCAAGGCTAAATCCACGAGAAAAACGAGAGATTAGTCAAGAAGGATATATAAAAAAAAAAATTTATTCAAAACCATGAAATGACGAGAAAAGAAGAAAGAAAGAAAAAAAAGAAAGGCACCCCTCTTGGAGTCCCTTTACTCTCGTTTCCGAAGAAACGGCTATAAGACTATATACACGCAAAGAATAACTCATTATCGCAGCATCCCCTAAGTAAGTGAAAACTTAAGATCGCGTGAAAACTTTACGAAAATTTCGTTTAGTACAGTGTCGAGGGCAGGGCGGAAAGGATAATAGGCATGGATCCCCCCCCTCCCCCCAAAATGCCAACCCCTCGCCAGAAAGGAAGGCCGTATATTCGACGCTGGTAATTTCCAAGGAACTTCCGGTAAGGTCTACGTGACCGTTTTCACCCTCCCCGACACCCTAGTCGCCCCTCCAGCATCCCTCAAACTTGTTTCGGTCGTTTTCAAAATCCAAAGTGCCTAAGGGAACGACAGACCAAAGCCAGCCGAGAGGTAGAGTACGTACAGGTACAGTGTAGAGAAACCTGAATTTTTTTGTTTTCTTCCTTGAAAAATAGGAAAACCGAGCGACCCCCTCGAAGGGAACAAAGGGTTGGTCCATTTGACGTCCCGATTACGTGGGCGACAGTAACCCGCGGGTATAGCAGAAAATACGGAATAAATAAATTGACCCAAGGCGAATTTCGAATCGAGTCCTGACAGCTCGATGGGTTATTCAGGAAGCGTGGATCGATCGTCCTTGATATTTTCGCGTCCCTTTAAGGCGTGGTGCACACCGACGCTCCGATAACCGGATGAATGAATCGGCCATCCGAAATAGTCCCTTGTTAAACCATAAAGGGGATACCACACAGAGAACAACGCCATACGTGACATACCCCAGGTAACATCCGGAGGGTTAACAGTGAAATTACAATTTCCCATGCATGGACCGCTTTCCTCTCGTTGCAATCTGCAAGGGCGAAACGTACTACGGCGTCGGGATGAAAGGGATGGCCAACCACTCTGCCCCCTCGACCGTCCCGGGGTCAACGACCTTTTACCAAAGTATTCTCAAGTGCCAGTGCAATGACTACTGGTGTATACGTATATGTCCCAAGTATGTACTAGATTCAGAGCTACGCCCGGCGCAGACACAATGGACCAGTCTATTACAAGATGCAGCGACCGTTGCTGAAATAAATGCACTGGCTTTTAAACGAATGTCCCTGAAGACCGTCGGGGGCCACTCCGGCATTTCGTGCTCATTGCCCTCGCTCTTTTGTTGCTGGGAAAATTAAAAGCGAACTGTACAGAGAGAAAGACAAGTATGATAGAGTGGGGGAGAGAGAGAGAGAGAGAGAGAGAGAGAGAGAGAGAGAGAGGCTAGAAAACAGAAGTGGACAAAAGTTGGCTCTCGAGTGAAATAAGAGAAACCGTTGATTACATTTAACCTGGTTATCGGAGACACGATCAATCAAAAAGGATCCGAAAGAGAAATCTCTATCCTCTCGATTCATAGTACCGAGTCCCGTTTCTGATATCTTTAGCAAACATCCGAACCCAAGTCTCCCATACGTGTGAGACCTGGATTCACTCGATATGGACAAATACACACACGGCACTGCCTATACAAACAGGGCAACACGATCCCTGCATACGATTCACGCGGCAGATCGGCCAATAAGTCAATATTTAACAGGACCCGATATATATCGATCTTTTTATGAAGCCTTATCGCGTACGATGTTACCAGAAATGTTATCGGACGTCAAAGATAACCCGTGGTACATTTCGTAAGACGTCTAGACGTGATTTCACAAGTGACTAGGTACGCGCGGTGGTTCACGATTTTACATGGGAGTTTCGATAAGAGCGAGAGCACGGTATAGCACGACCATCGAGTAGAAGAGAGAGAAAGTAGAAGGTACGTATGGAGAAGAGAGGCAGGCGTACGACGCGTGAGCTGGATATAGCTAAGAGGAGGAAAAGATAATAGGGGGGACAAGAAAGAAAAATAAAGAGAAAGAGGGATGGAAAAAGTTAAAGATAAAAATGAAAAAAAAAAAGAAAAAAAAAAAAAAGGCGAACCAGCAACAGTCCCAGCAAGTAGGTTTACGCCGTTATATAGACACATACAAATCTTCGACTCGGTGATATCACGGTTAGTGGGCCAATCACTGGAGAAAGTTACCTTCTCGTTTCTCTCTTTCCCCCCGCTCCCGCCCTTTCTCCACGGTTTCCCATAACCTCCAGTACAGGCCGTATCGTGTCCTCCTTTTGCAGTTTACTCTCAACGGCCGTAATGATACCGATACAGCATCACGCGTCATCCACGTCAATTACCGATAAGCGTCTCCGACTTCCGGTCGAGTATGAGATTTCCGCAGCGAATCGTTAGACTTGTCATTCGTGCATGCCGTGCAGAGGGCCCGACACGTATCCGGTTGCAAGAAATCAAGATCACGAGGACGTAAATTCCAAGCGCATGTATATACGGAATGGATATACATAGCAACGATCTCGGTCCAGAGTGGATGCTGGGTATGAAAAATGGCAGGTATCAGAAACACGGTTTAACAGAAGGAATCCGAAAGTAGCTCTCCTCGTGTATCTCTGTCGCGTCTAATTGGAAAAGTCCGTCCTGTCAGTATGGACGATCCAAGTTTCCGGTCACGTAGGACATTTGTTTCGCGAGATAAATATCCACCGTCGCGAGAGAGACGATCTGTATCGAGGCGACGATTGTGTAGCACACGTGCCGCCATTCTTATTCGGGCAGTTGAACGGGTATCGGGGACGCGGGTGTAGCGCGACGTCCTGGCCGCCAAACTTTTATCCGATTTTTACGCTAGACGTATGTTCCTGCTGTGTGTGTATATATATATATATATATATCTAAGGGGCTTTCAAGAGATTTCCCATGATGCAGAGTGCCGACTACCGACGGTTGCCCTACTTAAAACCGCCGCACGCCACGTCTCCGACACGGACTTTTATTTTTCGAAAGTCGAGCACGACTTAGAAAGGCTGTCCAACCGTCCCCCCCCACCACCACCCTCCTCACCACCCCCTTCAATGTCCCGCAAACCGAGCAATTAACTGCACAGAGAGGCGTTTGGCTCGAGCCGCGTGACAAAATTTATCTCGACGCAGCGCGTATCTTTTCTTAGCTTCTTATATTATCAGCTCGAATCGCGCGCAGCTGATCCTTGACATTGAGATAAACGAGGAAGCATCGACGGTAGAGTAACCTATACCACTTTCACCTGAGCTCATTAAAAAACCGAACTTCCGCACTTAAGATACATGTATATGTATACGTGACGGAATTTTTCCGAAACCATCGTACGTGCGTAGATATCCCATTGACATCTCCGTAAGACGCGAAGGAGAATGAGAGTATAATTTTTCTTCGCCGACAAAGAATGAGTCCACGATGTTAAACCAAAGGCGTCCCTGTGGCTTCTGTCGCTCGAGGCTGTGGAATAGCGAGTATTGATTGCGGGGATTAAAGTGAGTATTGTCAGACGAAGACACGGAGGTTCGCAGGGCCGATTTCTCCGGTTTCTCGGTTCAATTACGACCTCGAAGAACAAAGGTGGCGGCGCGACAGAGCGTGAAGTTAGCGAGAAGCGACTATAGGAGCGACTATATAGAGCTTCTGGAGCCGACGATACGGTGTGTGTGTATATATATGTATAGACGCAGCTGTATATAGATCTCGCGAAATAATCACTCAGCGCGCACTTCCGGCCTGCTCCACGACTTCGAAGATCTCCCTTTGTTTTTCTCATCCTACAAGAGGCCCAAGAGCATCCGTGGCTCAGTTAGGCATTGACCCAAATACACCTTAGGCCCGAAGTAGGCAGGAACCGTCGGGTTTTTGTCTACGAAACGTCGCCTTGAGAACCCAGCCGGCATGTTCAACAAGCGTTCTTGCGCTAATGGATGTCCGCCCTCTGTTCTCAAGCGCCATTGATCCGTCACGGGGCAGAAGAGTCACAATTAGCTCAGAACGACGAAATGGCTTCGCAATGCGACCTGAAACCGGCACGAGTCCCTGTCGGCTTCCGCCGACAATAAGAATAAAGTTTCCCGATTATTGAAATTCGAAAATCCTAATATTACATGCCGTATACGTACCCAACCTACGCTCTCGTGTATTATCGTATGAATATCCGATACGAAGAATTTCGGCGAAATTGTCCCAGTGCGTAGGCATCTGCGTCGCTTTGCCGTTATTGAAATTGGCAAGAAGTCGTGGAACGCCGAGGGTAAGATGCGAATTCGCGAGAACTAGCCTGACAGGATTGGCACGGACGGTAGCATATACGTATACATGACAGGGAGGCTCGATAGGCCGTGCCTAGGTCGGAAATGAGTTACAAGCCCACGCGCACCCGGTATATGGGACGACGGAAGGAAAACAAGTGATGCCCGAGTAAAAAGTGACGTTATCGCGAGGATCGAACGAGCCGAATATAAATCGCGAGGAAGTTCGCGTTATTACGTCGTAGCGTGTGAATTTGCATATACTTAAGGAATTATGACGTAACGAGACTAGCGCGGGTGAGGTCAGCGCATAAGGTTACAGTCGTGACAAAACGGACACGTTATTTTTCGAGAGTCGAAAAAAAGAAATATAGAACTGAAGCGTAATACCGGGTGACGCGAATCATCCTCGTCGCTGAAAGACGCTCCTACGGGTCAAGAGGTCACAGCTTACCGAGACGACAATAGCCTTGTTCGTGAAACGCTTTTGGCACTTGAAAACTATCCAAACGCCCATTACACCCGATAGTCGATTCTTCCGTACGGACAATAGCCAACTTCAGGGTATATCAATCGTCAGGCGACGACTCAGATACGAACCAAAAAAAGAAAAGAACATCCGACATAAATAAAAACCCGCATATGACATAAGACCTCTTATTTATATATATATATATATATATACACGTACATAACAGGACAGTGTCATACGTCCAGAGCAGAAAATCGCGAGCGACGCAAGCAAAGATTGATTGGTCCAGTAGGCGGTTTAATGGCCTCCTGAAACGCGTCCTTCTATGAAGGTCCGAAAAAGGTCACGCGATAAATAGGGATTGTATAAAAAATGGAAAAAAAAAGAAAAAAAAATTATTTCAACCCCACTGATCACGCAGCGGTCCAGATCACGCGACCGATCCTCCGATCGGCACGAGATGCGAAAGTTCCCAAGATCCGTTTGCCTAATTGATATCCATTAATGAAAAGCCATAGAACGAGCTTGACAGTCCGGAGAAGTACGAGCCTTGATCTCTGTCCGCAGCATCCGACAGGAGCGTATGACAGTTGATTTGTGGTTAAAGGCTCGGAAGGGAGAACTGGACCACCGAATGGATCGTCACGGCGGAAGAAGGACTCTAGAGGTTAGGCGCGTACCCACTCTGCCGAGTGTCGGTCTGGAGTTTACGAGCGGCGTGATTGTTCCCGGTGATTTACAAGGGTCATTAGGTCAGGGCCAGGAGCTCCTACGGGTAAACGTCGAGTAGACAAACGTCAGTCGAGGTTAAAAAGTAAATCGGGCGAAGGGCCGACCGAGCGATCGATTGGCTTGGTTGACGATTGGTTTATAGAGAGAGGGTGATAGGAGGGATCGGCGGGG
>NW_014333462.1:373548-377225 GCF_000341935.2 Cephus cinctus
GGGGGGGGGGGGGGGGGGGGGGGGCAAGGAGAATCCAGTATCGAGGGAGGAAACATAACCCTTTGATGGGGTACTGGTCTTCTTTTTTTCGGATATCAGAGATACGCCATATATATATATAGATACACATACAGAAAAGTAGGGAGAGCGAGGAAGACAGGGAGGAAGAGAAAACGTATCGGGATACACGAGATAGTAAAATTGCCGAAGGGAAGAAGCTTTGCGAAACGTGTCGCTGGCTACTATCGGCTTGGCGAATTTCAAGGCGTCGACGCCGAGCCAATTAGCTCCTTGCCAAGTTGGATGTGTTTAGAAAGCCGCCCCCTAACTTCTAATCTGCACGTTCCGATCGGTTATACCAACGTTCCACGTCAATTACGCGAATCTGTGTATACAGGTATACCGAATGTATACGGAGCGTGAAGATGACTGTGTGATCCGAAGAGGACTGACGAGTTTACCTGGGAAGCTGTATGTCGGTGATTCAGTACACGGACTCATCGAGCTTCCAGGAGCTATTGCTATTATTTTGGTTCCGTCGATCAGCTTCTCGGTAAACACGCTGACTCACGGAATTAGACCGAGCAAGAAGCGCGATCGGCATTGTTAAATATCGTGAAAGGCAGAACGAGGCTGCGACTGCAGAATTGGTGAGGATATTTTCGCAAAAATGGTAAGACTGTTTATCGCAAATAAAAATCCACGTTACGTAGTAACGGCAAATATGATATCGTGAAAAGACGGGGAAGAGATGTTTGATTGCGGCGATGAAAAAGAAATTATCCTAAATCCACCTTATCTACGTAATAGTATGAATCATCGAGACTCTCGTTGCTCCCTCATCCGCGGAAAGTAGAAACGGCATTTTTCGCGACGTCTAGCAGAACTGATTTCGCAGCTTTTACAACGGGCCCAGGCAGTGGCAATGTAGTCGGCCTGGGCAAACCTAATTGAACAGAACGACTGACCCGAATTGACAGACGAGAGTACTTGTGCGCGGGACTGTACGGGTGGAGCATTAAGCCACGTAGCGAAGGTACGTCGAGAGCCACCTAAGAAAATTGCATTCGGGTTTTCGCGAAACGAACTCCCGCAGTCCGGAGCCCTTCTACTGTTCGTTGCCCGCTGAGCCGTAAAACACGTGGCACAGGAAGTGGCCGGCTCCGCAAGACTGAGCGGACGCAGAACGACTTTCGGAAATGAAAATCCATCGCGACGCCAGCGGCCGCAGCGGAGTGAACGAGTGTACAAGCCCAAAAGCAATGACGTAAAAATGCGCGACCGCGAGGGAGGCTGTAATTTGGAAAAAAAAAAAAAAAAAAAAAAAAAATGACGTAAAAATGCGCGACCGCGAGGGAGGCTGTAATTTGAAAAAAAAAAAAAAAAAAAAAAAGACCAATTAATAAATCGACATCAAAATAGCAAATCGGAGCTAAATCGAAATTATACAAAGGCCTCTGAATATCTGGAACGCGGAAACGAGATCGCTCGTGACATTCCCGGCGACAGGCCAGTCGATCGGTCCGAACCAATCGCTAAAAACGGGAGTTTCAAGTAATTTATTCGTCACAGCATCCATCACGATCTGGACCACAGACACAGCCTCGTAGAAAAGTCCGACGGGGGATTTCCAATTAGACGAGAACAAAAGAACCAAGTATATCTATACCGGGTCGAGGTCAAAGGTGAACTTAATCGAGAAAGGAGATCAAACGAGATCGTTCGTTAGGGTAGTGAATTGCATAAGGACGTCTAGTAACTCGCATGGTATTTCCTCCCGTCCTTCTCAGTATAAAAATTCCCGACCCCGCAGCATCCGGCCAACCGGGTACGCCGCCGTAGTCGGAAAGGGATAGAGAAACCGGCCGGAATAATTCCAGCGGCGTGGCGAAGGGGAAATTTATTCAAATAATCCTTTTTCTACCGAAGCGCCAGCTCGAGCCAGGGAAACGCCCTGGGACGACGATCCTGTGCAGGACGCCGAGGAAACGTGGGAAAGAACGTGGCCAGTCAACTCTCCGAGATAAGAGGTCTCGCTCGTAATAGCCACTGACCGCTGCCCACATTCCCCCAGAGTTCGCCAATGCGCCAAGTGAATGTCTTATCGTTTGATTCGCCTCGTTTGCGCGTTGCGCCTCTGGAGAAAGGCAGCAAAACTGAGCGCCGCGAAAAAAAAAAAAATTGTGTTGAATCGGAAAAAAATGAGAAAATTCAAAAAAAAAAAAAAAAAAAAAAAAAAAAAAAAAAAAAAAAAAAAAAAAAAAAAAAAAAAAAAACGTGTTCACTGGTATTCAGTTTTTTTTTTTTTTTTCCATATAATTTTTACCAAACAGTTGCGTAACGGGTGTCTAGACACGGCGCGAAGTCAATTATTGCCATTGAGAAATTATTTTTCTTTACTGTCTTTGGATACACGTTTCTTTAAGAGTCCATAACGAGAACGAAACCTACATCCGCTATCGTAGCATCGATCTCCGGTGTGTACGAGGCGCCGTCATTGCATCCTCCGATGACCTGGAATTCGAGTCTAATGAACTTTCTACGAGAGCCGGTACGACGTACGTATATATATATATATATATATACATACTGTTTGTAGACACGTGAGCGAGTATAGCCGTTTGGTCGTTCGTGAATTTCGATGTCAGAGAATAGGACGACGGAGCGTCTGCTGCGCTGATACGACGCGTCAACGAGAGCTTCGTTCGAATCCGTGCCAGCGGATGCGTGAAAGTCCTACGAATATAGGTCGAAACGAGGCGTCGCGACGCGTAAGGACTGACAGAGAGACGGGGTACGACGCATACGAAGAAACTTCGTTGTCAAAAATTCTCACCGACCAAGAAACATTGCAGACAACGAAAGTGTCATTCGGGTGTAAAATAATATCACAGAAGCGTGCAAATAAATCAGCATTTTATTTTTCGCATATTGAAAATATCCTTACAAGATCACCCGGCAAGTCCAATAAATAAATTATTTTTTAAATCACTCACGAAATAGGTTTTCAGCTCGCGCAACGTGCCCATCCTAACGAACACATATCATCCCCTGACAGTCGCGACATCGCGTCTATTTGTCAGCTCGAAAACGTAACAAATTCTCCAGCCGAGCACAAAGGACGACAGGACCCAAAAATCGCAGACACTTCTGGAACGCGACCGGCCGAGATGAAACGACTCGATTATAGCATCGAGGCAAGGTCGTGGGTGGGGGGCGGATTACGGTCACTTGGCCAATCGAGAAGATGAGATGAGAGCGAGACGAATGTATACTCCGGAAGTAGGTAACACCGGAAAGGAAGCCGTGCGAGAGAGAGAGAGAGAGGTTTGGAGGGTTGCCCAAAAGAAAAAGTAAAAAGTAAAAAGGCGTCGTTCCCATCCTGTGTCCCACACGATTGTCATCGATGTTCGCGGCTCGTGCGAAATCGCCATTTGTGTGATAACACCCGGACCGGGTGACCAAGGATCCCAGAGAGATCGAACGCTCAATCGAACAGACTCCGAGCAGCGGGAAGATCAAATAATCTGGAGCTCCGGTATGAAACGTCCATAACGCAGCATCCGCAGGGAAGGACCGGGAAGATCGAGCGGCTGGATAGAGATCGAGAAAGGGTAGCGAGACAAGTAAGAGTAAGTTGATCTCGGGAAATGTCAGGGTCCCGGTAGCCGGATGAA
>NW_014333462.1:377403-377565 GCF_000341935.2 Cephus cinctus
GGGGGGGTGCCAAGAGATCAGCCAATGAAGAGGCCAGAAGGTTTCCGGGCCACGTCGACGAATCCGTCGATGAATATCGCATGCCAATCGCCATGCGAAACCATTAACACCGTTTGAGGTACGTCGAGTCGCTGCGCTGCGATAAAAAAAAAAAAAAAAAAA
>NW_014333462.1:377658-442391 GCF_000341935.2 Cephus cinctus
TAAAAAAAAAAAAAAAACGCGTCTATCGAGGAGGCCATCGGACAATTTGATTCTTGAGCGCTTAACACGCTCGTTGATGGGGAACAATGGAAGTCACTCTTTAGATATATAGATATATACTCGTGTATCGATGTGAAAAAAATAATTAAAAAGTTCAATTTAAAATTCAAGAAATTCAATGGCAGCTGCGACCTCGTCGTTCGGCATATCTATATACGTATTCTTGGAGTTCGGCTCACGTTTAATAATAGTTCCGAACCAGCGAGGAAAGTGCTCGAGGCTTATGGAGCGACGCAAACCTGTACCGGGTACTCGTAGAAAGTGAGCCGCACGCAACGCCAAACGAAACGCGATTGTCAGCAAGAACGGAAAGAGGCGAACCCGACTTATTCGGAGCGTCGAGTCCCGAGTCCTACCGGCGACACGAGTGGTACCGACTGTCGGCGTCACGCGTCACGCATGAAAAAAAAGAATCGAAAAAAAAAACATCCCTTGGAAAAATACTCAAAGACACGTAGTTCCCTCTATACCGATCGCCCCCCTATCACTGGGGATGGTAGAGAGGGGGTCCACTTGTGATAAAAAAAAAAAAAAAAATTCCTCCACATTTCACCATCCCTTATTACAAAACACATGACTCCCTTACGTCACAGATACGATTCCAGTGACATATATGGGAGTTTCACGTGGTGGGAGGATGAAGGGGTGGAAAAGAGGGGTTAACATCGTGAAACTAACCTACTGGACGAGAGTACGGTCAAGTCGAATCTGCTTGGCTAAATAGGAAGTTTCTCCTTTGATAAGCAGTTGGAGAAGCTGAAGACAGGAAGTGAAGGTAGGGAGGGGTGCCATTCGCAGAAAATATAGGTTAGGTAGACGGACATACAGATATGGGATACAGCGTAAGAATCGAAAAGGTTGACGATTTTCCAAAGTTACGACCAGCGTGCAGATTATCATCTGGATACGTTTCGATCCGAATTTAATATCCCCCATATATTCATTTGTTCGACCTTGTAGAAAAAAAAAAAAAAAAAAAAAAAAAAAAAAAAAAAAAAAAACAACCCTTCATTTGTTCGACCTTGTAGAAAAAAAAAAAAAAAAAAAACGAAAAAAAGAAAAAGGAAAACTACCCTTTGACAAGCGAACAATGCGCGAACCCTTCGAGAGACACGACACAGCCGCCGGCCTCGCCAAGACTCATTGCGATGCAAAACCCGAACCGAATATCAGCGAATAATGAATGATACCCGCGCCTCTCGGTCCCGGTTATCGCGGCACTTTCTCCCTTCCTCGTCGTTCCCAATTACGCCAAGCGAGACGGCCAGACCCGTAATTACACGGGTGAGGAAGTGGGCAACAGCGACGCCAAGTGGATCGCATTATTTTCGGCCGTGCAACCCTTTCACCCGTGCGTTCCCCGTTTCGCCGCCATTTTTTTTTCTTTCCTTGGGTACTCGCACAGTGGCGCCATCGGGCGGGATCATCGCCATTGGCTTTCACGTTGCGAGAACGCCGAGGCTGACTGAATGGATACGTCACCCAATTCACGCGACGCGATCGGGTCGACGACCCATATTTTCACGTGCCAAGGTAAAAGACAAATACAGATCACGTCATAGGAGAAATATGAGGGCGATAACTTTTTTTTTTGCAAATTCAAAATGCAACCACTCTTAGGTGAAATTTACGATGAATTTATGTCGTGGGACTGACACAGGAGTAAGGGGTGTGAAGGAAAACATGGAGCATAGGTGACTTAAGGAGTCCTGCTTAAATGAGATTTATCTTTGTATCTATATATATAGATAAAATATATAAATATATATTGTGACGTGAATTATTTAAGTTGGTGCCATTTATTTTCGCGATTTCGTCGTTTCAATATACATATATATATATGCATATACATAATGGATGTGTAACAAAAGAGAATTTTTCCTTTATGCAAGCCAGGAAAAGCCCAGACCGGAGAGACGCCATAGCGAGAGCACAAAGACGCAAAGAGTCACGATTTTTGGAGCATCTCCAACGCGCTCTGCCGTCGCTTTGCATCCTAAGTGACTCAACGACCAGAAGCTTTGCAGCCAACCGCCTGCATTTACGAGCTTGCACTCTTCAGCACGAGCCTGACGAAATGTCCAAGAGGGTGCAAAGAGAGAATAACGGTGAGGGAAAAAAAAAAAAGCATAGATAGAGTATACGTATAAAAGTATACGTGTCTTACAAGGAATTAAGAGCCTTGCGTAGAGAATCACGTGGAATTAGGTCAGGGGTCAGGGGTCGACAGAGGGAGAAGTGACGAATGCGTACACACGCACCAAGGTGGAACGTAAGGATGAAAATTCAGGAAGCGACCTCGTTCCATCCACGGAGACCTTCGACCTTCCGCACTGCCTCGCACGATTTTCAAGGAAAGTCCATCCGATCGGAAAGCAAGCTCAGTCCGATGCGCACGGGTAGATAGAGCTTGCGAGCTTACATTCTATATGTATATACGTGTACAGAGAAAACGCGGATCTCCAGGCGACCTCTAGCTCTTCTCCTTGCGGTTCCCGCTGAGCTCCTCCCTGAGGTGATTTCAGATAAGCGACTGCCCGGGAAGGGAGGAGGTGGTGCCTGAGGACTCCTAGGCAAAGAGAGCCAAGAGCCTGAGGAAGAAGGAGAAAGGAGAAGAAGAGGAAGAGGAAGAAGGATGACGAGGGAATATCGCACGGGGCCTGCAGCGGAGCGCAACGTTCCGTGGATGACGGGCGCGGCATTACGCCAAATAGTAAAAATCGGGGAACAATGGATAAGCAGAATGGTACAACCGAGACCTTTCAGGCAATCGGATAACTGGAAAAAATCAGGGAATACAATGGATGCGAGTACACGCCCTCCCTGCCTGCTTGGTTTCGCTCCCTTGCCGACCACCGGCCTACCATAATCCTATATGTACCCAGGCCCAACCTCAGCATCGCCCATCCGAAACCACCCGCGCCTGCGCCTCGCGGTACACCCACTTGATCCCTATTTTAAAAGAACTTAAATTATGTATGGGACGAATGAGCTCCGTGCCAGGTCTAGTCTTGGACCTTATTACTTTCGAAGATCTGTCCAGAGGGTGGGTGCGGGTTCGTTCGCATAACCAGGAAGGCATGTCTCGCGATCGGCGATCCGGTTGATGACAGCCATCTCCTCGTCCAATGGCTATTTCGTTATCGTAGATGATAAGGATCCATTTTTTACGATCTGCTGAGAAATTCGTGAAAATTTCATCGCGATGTATTTTTTTCTTAAAGACGACATTGGAGAATTCGATTTATTCTTGATATCGGAAAAGTACGATTTAATTCGTCTTGCGTGACATCGCGTTAATGAAATTTTCAAAAGTATTTCGACGAGCCGACTAGTTCGTTTTGATCGTGGTGAAGCGCGTGATTACTGGACTCGATTGCTCCTTCTTGCGAAGAGGCTTCGGTATCGACATCTGGCGGGAATCATAGGAACTATCGTATCGAGACGCGTTGGACGCAGCAGATCTCTTTGGGATCGACGGGAAATTGCCTTTGGGATCAGATCGATAATATCGATTGATAAGGGTGACAGGATGTGACCAGAGATGTTGTGCATCTGTGATATATTTATCATCTGCGTGATGCGCGACTCTTTAGTGACGCGAGGAGGTGAAACTATTTTTTTTCCCCTTTTTTACACAGCTTTTACACATAACACATCGAGCGACCGTGCCGAAGAGGACATCGCGGGAACTACAATTTATTCCGCGTTGAACGATGATGACAGCGAAATTAAAATTTCGATTACAAAAGTGCTGAGAAATATATCATCCCGGGGCTCGTTTATCTTGCGAATATTTAACGTATACGCGTAAATTAGTAAAAACGTTGGTTGGTATACGACGACTAATTATGCAAATTCCTTCCAGAGCTTGGTGGGTTACATTATATAAGCTGCGAATAAATTTTAATCAATCTCTAAGCTCTAAGTCGACTTTGCCTGAACTCACGGAACTCCATGTGTCAAACGACTAATCGCTATTGTAAAAAGAAAAACGGGTAGTCTTATGCAACCTCGCTGGACGTCGATGAACTGCTAAATAGTCTTTTCAAAATATTTGATTAACGAGGAAACGTCAATCATCGTCCAAACAATTCCGAACTGTTCACGCTATACTTCCAGTGAAAAGAACAATTGTTACATATTAACCGTTTGACTGCTACGCGGCGCAAAAGCGCTGCGTTCATTTGTCTCGGAAACCGCGACGCAGCGCTTTTGCGCTGCCAGTTTCAGGGTGTCTTTGTTGCTCCGTGAGAGTGAACGTAGTCTGACCTCACGCGTACTTTGTAACACGAGTGCATTCTAAAATAACTTTTTACCGTTTTTATATATTATTTTTTTTAAATAATCATGTCACGGGCTATTATTTCGGACGTTGATTCGATTGCTAGTGATTCTGAGGATGGTCAAAGAACAGACACAAGTAGTGATGATAGAGAAGATCAATAAACTTTAAGTTATCTTTTTATAAATTTTAATTTTCAAAGAAAAAAACAATTTAATGTTTATTTTTTCTTTTTCACAATCACAATTAATATTGTTTCTTTATAATACGAAAAGAATTATTTAAATTGATTGATATTTGTCTAAATGAGAGTGTTTTATTTGACAACATCAAGTCAAAATATGTCCTGCAGTTTTCGTGCGTTCTTGCAAGAATTGCTTAGCAGTCAAACGGTTAAGTATCCCTGATAAATGATCGTAACAGATCCGCATGAATGACATTGAAAAACCTATGGATGTCAAACAGCTATTTAGCGCGTTCAATTTTACAAGAGAAAGTCTCTTAGAATTTTGAAAACAGAAATTACAGAATATTTTTACTATACTTGTATGCTTTTATATTTAATAAAGACGATGCTCACAATTAATTTAGAATCTAATAGACTTTTTGTATTAATTCAACTTGAATCTATTTACATTTATTCATTAAGAATATTTTGTATCATGAATATTTTGATTATCAAGATAATCTATTCTATTTGTATGATATAACTGAGTAATGATAAACATTATTTATTATGTACAGTGATTCAAATGCATCACAAGTTTAAAATGCACATCGAATTATCTAGATTAGCTGGATTATCCATCGTTTCAATTGTATATCATAATTGGTTATGCGAATGCATTTTGACTTGCCTTCGTATGGTTATATCCAAGCATGCACATATATATATTTTTATCTGGAGCCAAGCTCATCGACCACCTGGATTATGTATATATTCTCAACGATAAAAATTATGTCAATGAAGAACTCGTAGAGGATATAATAATGTCAGTCGACGATATATGAGGGAAAACCAATTGTGCCACAGTAAATAAACAAGCTTGTTCAAAGAAAAATGCAAAGCACTTACCTTGTAAATTGTCGAGCATATAAGACAACAGCTTGTGCGTTCCCGATGGCTCTCCGTACAGCGTCATCACCTCCTTGCTGAGTGGATTACCATGTAGTCCAAGCACTTGTAACTGGAACAACTTGCCTAACTCGTATGGTAGTACGCGAAGGTAGTTTTGATTCAACAATAACTCCCTGTAACAAAAAATATTGGATTAGGTCTGGAATAGATAGAGAGAGTATTATTTGATGTAACAAGTTTAAGGTATATGTTAAAAAAAATTGAACAATGATATTTTGAATACAGAATCAAATTCTAATTTAGGATAGAATTAAGTACCTGAGATAGATGAGGTCTCCCAGCTCTGCAGGCAAGCTGCGAAGCTTGTTACTGCTAAGATCTAAGGCGCGTAGGTTGATTAAACGGCCTATTTCGGATGGTATCCTTTGCAGACTATTATCATTCAAATATAATGCAGTCAGATGTGTCAACTGCCATAAATTTGGGCTCAGATTTCTTATACTGCCTGTTATCTCCAACTCCGGCCAATAAGATTTCTTCCCAGAGTTTGCATCCTCCGTGGACATAATAGTGTGCGTGCGACGTGGGTTGGAGTTTTCATACTTGTCCTTGTGACTGCGGGACATCTTAAATCCTTTAAAGAAAACATATAGCATATGACTTATCGGATGACAAGGTTATGTCAATTGTATAAATCATAGTCTTAACATTCGTTAGTGAAAATGACACTGTACTGATTTTAATAAAGATGGTGTATATGATGGACTAACCTAAACTATACCGTGAGGAAGTATGGGTAGGACAAGCGGCACAAAGGAGTTGGGTATTTGAAGTAATTTTTATACGAAACAGTGGGGTGTCTCTTTGCAAGAGGCACTCGATGCATATCACCATCATGGGAAAAGCCATATTAATAGAAGAGGCCATATATCAGGACAAGGAATCTTCATATCATTTGGTCAAAGGGATGTCAGCAGGGTAAACTATAAGGAAAATCCAAAGTACACCACATACAGAATCTACACTCGAGGAAAGATAAAATTAATATCATTTTTTAACCGCAGAACAAATAAATACTGCTTTATAAAAAAAAGTAAACATCTATGATATACTATATTAGAATTGAAAGACAAAAACACAATTACACATGTAATTGTTCTTCAATAGTTTAGACTATTTTGAGAGCAATAACGTTTTTACAGCAACCAAACTGAATGAAAATAGAACTAATTCTGACAACTGGATTTGTTTTCATTATACAACAGAGTCTATAGTAACGTAAATGTTAAATCATCCAAGTATTTTCTCGTAAGACAACGATATACCGCGAAAGATAAAAGGTTTTTAGGTCAAAAACTGTATAATTTACACACATGATTCTGCCTAGACACCCCATACAAATGCAGTAGCCCTAACCTATGAGCAACGAATTTGGATTATACATTTTTTAAAAGGCTATAAGGAAAGTAACTGCTCCTTTCATCATTTACGTAAAATAGAGAAAGAAAATCATTTGCCCCTTCACTGAACGTGATTTTTTAAAGCCGTTTCACTTTTTTCAGTGAGAAGAATCATTTCTTTTCGATGAGGTTCGTGCACCCTGGACGACAGGCGTCCGCTATCTGCGGATTTCACAGGTTGTCGGTATTCAGAGATTGTCAAATTTAACCAGTAGTCAGGCAAAACAATTACGCACCTTCATCTACCTCTTAACACACACGAAACGTACGGGGAGTTGATTCCGAGTGAAAATTTTCGCGTAAACAAAACTACCTTGACAAACACAGATCCTCCATTTATCAACTGCACCGATCGGGCATTTTGCACGGATTTCATTGGCTAACACAGTGCCGAAGCTTCCCGAAGCAGTCAAAATATCCGAGCGTTCGCTCACATGCAACCAGTCTTACCAAGCGTACAAAACTTTTAAAAATGTCTTATGCCCTTAACTTTATTTTAAAAAACATGCGCAAAACCTTTTAACTGAACTCGTTCAATTTTCTGTATCGAGTATAACATTTTCTTTTAAACATGCCATGATTAGCTATACGATTGACGCGTATGTATTTAGTAGATAGATGAGTTATTCTGTTTAAGTCGTACGAATTGCAATTAGTAATATAAAGTATATAGTTTCATTGCTGGATTTAGTCGTCTACTATTTAATTTACTCCAAACCAATAGTTATTCATTAATAAGCATATTACTTGCTAAGATAGCTAATCAAATGAATTGCAATGAATTTATTTGCAGTTGACTGTTAGTACATCGAAAAATTGCTTAACAATGAAAGCTTGCGATTTGCATTGTGATATGAAGATTGCAAATGTATAATTACTCATTACTCAACACCTTTTCCAATCCGCGCATACTTTCTGTACGTATATACATCTTTACGAATGTACTTTTACTTGATTAAGGCATTGGTACAGAGAGATTAGTAGGGAGATGCACAACGCTACGGTTTTAGGCGATACCAAAAGCATGGCGCTGAATCCTAGCGGCGAGTCCGGAAGTAGAGTTACGTGATCATAGTCTTCGTCGATAATGCGGATGCCGTCGTGGCTGAACTAACCGCGATCACGAACGTGTAGCTTGCCAGGCAGAGTCCTCCGCTACTTATCGCTGGTTTCCAAAGCAAAACTTAGCTGAAAATATAGTCAGACACTACCGCGCAGCATGGGAACACTTTCGGAATGCATCACCAAAATCTCGCACAAATATAAGTCAGATCTATGCTATACTTCCGGTATCCGCTGAGTATAGCAAATTTATGGCTTTCAGCATGGCCGCTTACATAAATGTTTATGGTGAGTTGGAAAAAAAAAGGAAAAAAGAAAAAGATCACTTACCCCAGGATTCTCGTCTGCTTATCTCTTGTCCATTTGTATTGTTCATTGGTCCAGTACATCTTTCGATACTCGAGGTCCACTTTAGGGACGACTTGACGATTCCAGCCTTGGCCACTATTTTGCACTTCCTGTATTTTCGGTTGCGGACTAATTCTTCACTTGTTACGAATAGACCAATACGCGAATTTCCGCGAACTTTAGATAATGTCTTCGCGACGCACTTATTCAAACGTATCAATTCACTACGTCACACTTTTTTTCGTAAATGAAGGTAAAGGATAAAGAGTGTAGAAAGAGATGGCACGAAATGGGCTGAAGGCTCGAAGAGATTAAAAGAGATGATTTTGATGATACTGATAGGGAATGGTTGTTACAGACATGACACTTGACCGTGGACAAGCGCGATGGACCGGATTAAGCAGGCTAGGGTGCGAAATACACGCTATCGGGCCCAACCCCCACGGACAACGGAGGTCCGGCTAACAGATACCGAAGTAACAGCGGACTGCTGTGACGCAAGAGCTTAAAGGGCCGCGAAGCGGCTTCCGACCTTCGACAGACTTTGGTCGCGGACACAAAGCATTGACAAACATGAGTACAAGACTTTGAACAACATGAGCATATGTGAATGGCCTGGACTAAGCAGTCGCTTGTGTCGCAGAACCGGAACACGGGAAAAGGAGCCAGGCTATGAAAATTCGCGATCACCCCTAGCGGAGTCGACCGCAACGAATCACTGGGCATCAGCACCGGCCGAGGCCGGAAGTCCCCGAGGGGACTTGAATTTACGCTTCAACCTTCGTCACTGCCCGCCGCAAAGCCGAAGCTAGGGCAGGTTAGACGTAAGGAACCACGTTCGATCTCCGAAGACGAACCACGTTAACCCTAGATCAGCGCGCAAAGTGTTTCCTGCAGAGGGTGATTAGAAGTTACCGGGATTTGAGGTCCCATACGCCAAGTGGAGTAGCACAAGCGAACGCAGATTGACGTGACCGCTCCCCTAGAGAGCGCAGAAAGGGATGCCGACGCCAACCCATGACTCCCCACCGCTCAAACCGTCTTGGCATATTTGCTGCGGAGTTTACTGCGATACCAAAGTGATATCGCGAAGAAGGTATAGCCCAGCGGAAGAAATTGGGAAAATAGGTGACACAAAGAAAGAGAGAGAGAGAGAGAGATAGAGATAGAATTAGATAATCAAGTATTACCTTAGAATGTAGATGAACAAAAGAGACAAAGAATCGATGAATGTATCACAAGTGTGATAAGGTGTTTGCGGGGTGAGGGGAAGGGGGAAGGAAGACCGGCGAAACGCGGCTTCCAAGAGAACGGCTCTCGAAAGACTGACCTCTGCACCAATGATACATTCTTTGTATACCGCAGAGTACCCCCTCCCCGCTCCAGCACACCTTGGCATAAGTGATGCCCTCCTACGACAGGTTTGTCAACAACAATTCGTACGGCGATAAGGTGTTTGCGGGGTGAGGGGAAGGGGGAAGGAAGACCGGCAAAACGCGGCTTCTAAGAGAACGGCTCTCGAAAGACTGACCTCTGCACCAATGATACATTCTTTGTATACCGCAGAGTACCCCCTCCCCGCTCCAGCACACCTTGGCATAAGTGATGCCCTCCTACGACAGGTTTGTCAACAACAATTCGTACGGGGTTTGTCAACGATGCTTTGGAGTGACGATGCAGGCTGATCGGTGCGCGGCAATTCTTCGCATTTCAGGATATCGTTGACGCACCCTGTAATGCTCCTAAAGCCTACGTTTCATTAGCACAGCAGGGCTCTAAGTGCGTCTCTCTCGCACACATACGAATTAATACACTTCTTCTGCTACCTGTAACTATACTACCTTTAACTTATAACTATACTACCTATAACTTTTTTGAAAAAGAATAATAATTGATAAGGAAAAGACAGATAAGGGTAGGGATGAGCTCAGGAGACTGCTATAAGCTCATAGCTCATAGCTCATAACGTCCCAGTGGCCCTGATGGTACTTTAGTTAAGGTATTACTACGGACCGAAAAGGTATATGCATCGGGCACGGTCTCACAGTGGATGTAGCAGTGTATACGTATATACACCGACGCTCTCTTGTCAGCCGTCGTACGAGTGATTTCGTCATAAACATCGACTTCTTTCATGTCTATCAATAAATCCTATAAGTAAAAAGTTCTGACTAAAAATCTAAAAAATTCTTAACTTTTTCCTTTGCCACATACTAGTTTTTCATCGGAATTACGCTGACGAGTCAAATGCAATAAAAGAACCATGCGCGTTTTATTGGCCAGGTATAGGGAATACGTATCACGAGTCCTGACTTTAACTCGGAACTATTCGGAAATGGATGAGTGAATCGCGTTAAAAATTTGTAGAGAGATGTACTGGGATAAAAATTAGACGTAAAACAAATTTCAGCTCGATTACGCGATTTTGAGTTTACCGTAGTAATACCTTAATAAAAATCGACCACGACTACCACCTCAATTTTTGGAAACTACGTATTTTAACGGTATTGCGTAGTAGAACTATTGTTAAAACCTATCAGGAACTATAGAACTCTCCTAGAACTCTTAAAAAAGCTTATTGTTGAAACATTGTTCAAAATTGAGATGCTACACGGATGTCAGCTCCAGCACCGCACTTTTTTAAAATCTCTTAAAAATATTTCAACAATAGGCTTTTTCAATAGTTCTCGAGGAGTTTTATAGTTCCTGGTAGGTTTTAACAATAGTTCTGGTACGTAACATCGGTAAAATACCTATTAAGGATACTAGTCGCACCATATGCTTTAGTGCAGGTATGCATAAGTAGCTGGCTTTCAGTGTTGTTTTCAGATTGTGCTTCAAACAGTTCCGAAATAGTTCTCTCTAGTACTCAATGTTGGGACCATAGGTCCGCTTGGAACTATCGTTAAATAATGATGGAAGCTAGCACCGCATCGCTGCACTCCTTAACGCAGGCAGGCATACGGTGCTGGCTTTTGGCTTAGTAAATCTTATCGAGCTTACACTGTACAATTGAATTTAAGATTACAAAGAAAAAATATTTAGGCAATATCTGATAAGCGGCCTCTCTCTAAGGGTTGCTCTGGGAATCAGTTGTAAGTTGTGGAGAATCTCTGCCCGCCAGGCTACCCGTTCGTGATCACGTTCAGTTCGGCTACGACGGGATATGCATTATCAACGGAGGCGATGATGACAAAATTCTATTCCCGGACTCGCCACTACGATTTAGCGCCATGTTTTTGGTATCGCCTAAAACCGTAGCGTTGTGCATCTCCCTACTGATCTCTGTATACAGCTTTTCTTCCCTACTTAACGATTCTGTAATATTGAAGGACTATTGAATGCCGCTTGGATATTATGTTCTAATAATACGTGTCGTAGCTCCTTCGTGGAGAGGTGGGATCTCACGAAAGTGGCTTCTTATCTTCGGCTGACAGTGGCATTATGTTATCGATCACGGAATCCCAATCATAATACCATGTGTCGGTAAAGTAGAGTTGTTCGACAGCAGAAATGAATATCAAATGGGCAGTAGACGGTTTTAGTGTCAAGAAAAATTCATTCCTTTTGATTCATTATAGAATACACAAATGTTCTATCCGAATGCTTCTCAGTGTATCCAGTGTGTTGATTCAACAAATTTTATGTCAGTTATTTAGCTAGTTGGGTATTTAGTTAGTGTACCATACTTGTCGATTTACCTTCAGGGAATACCACTTGTATGTAAATCAAGAATAAATTAAAGGACGTACTGATTTGCCTTCAGTCGATATTTACCCGAGGAATGTCGATGATTCCAATTAAAAATTTAATTAAGTACGAATTTTTCTATGATTCCCAACATCGACAAGGGTAGCAGTTAAACATAGTTAATGTCTATGAAAGTTCCATAAATCTGGCCAAGGATTTCGCTCGTAAGACAAAGTCATACTTAAAAATAATAACGTAAAGTTTGGAATTGTTGTAAATTTACTCTTATACCAATTGCTTTCGTACAATTGAAATTACATATATCAGGAATCCAATAAAAATAGAGTATACGATTATCACCCATATAATAGCAAGTTAGAATTTTCACAATGACTTTTCGTTCTCGTTACTTCCAAAGTTATAATAAAATGAGCCTTTCTTCAAATTTAACAAACGGACAGCATTTACCAACGAAATACGGAAAAAACACTGGCTGCAGTACGCATGCCACTTAATTCCCTCGTAAAACTGCAATTGCGCATTAAACCAACCAAACAGTAGATACCCACGTATAGGCCTGTACCGCCGACGATAACTGCGAAGCCCCAAGGCGAGCTACAAAGTAATTGCCCCTTTTGCAAGTCGCAATAACTATAACCCCCACAATGTTTACACTAATCGTAATTAGCAATTGCACGTTGGAATTTCAGCCGTTGAAACATAAGTAGAAACATTGCACGGACGTTTTTGCTTCGATGTTCCGAGCATTGGCCTTTCTTCAACCTCATTTTCACAGCGAGCATTCGCAATTCTTATTCGACTTGACGAACTAAAGTAGAATGGATTGTGAATTTGCATCAAGAGCAATTTCTTCTTTTTCACTTCGACACAATTTTCTGTATATATGCATCGACACGATTCGCTGCCGATAAGTTGGACCAGAGTGGGTTAAATTTCAACGGGTTGACAATCTCATCACGACCGACACTCTTCGCTATTTCTAACCAGATCGGAAGTCAATGTGTTCCAAGTCGCGAGAACGAAAAACTCATTTGGTTTTTTCGGATCGAGTGAATTTGCAGAATTTACAGCGGGGCAAATAAACGATGCACGTCCGTATTTTTGCGAAAGTTACATCAATCTTTTGATTCCTTTTCTTATTTCCTCCAAAGGCATCGCTTACTTCGATGCCAAGGATCCTCGTTCTCAGCACACTGAAATTCCGCAGACTCGACAATGGCGCGTGGGAAGCTTCTCTCTGTGGGGACTTGATGAAAAAAAAAAAAAGTGCATCCTTTTAAACGAATCGCGTATAGGTATATAAAGACGTCGTACAGTCACGAAGTGACAAATTAAATTTAAAGTTCGCGAAAGTAAACAAGTTTCATATTCGCATTTGCAATTCCAAGGGTCTCGTGCCAGTGCGAATTTAGACGGTGAAATAAGTCGGCGTTAAGACCCGAACTCTGACAGGATTGATAACTCGGTTTGAAAAATACGAAATTATAAAAATATTGATAACTCCTTCGCGGATCAGTGATTAGAACGTAATATAGACAGCCGGTCCAGGTGACATGCAAACCGATTTAATTTAAATCTCGAGCAGATCTTGGTGGCTGAATAAATTATTAATACTTTGCATTACGCAATATCCTCGTCACGCATCGATTCGCGATTGATTTTCGGTGAGATTTTCACGAAGTGTCAAAAAATTTCTTATTTCCACATGACTTTAGCACGTGTCAACAAACCCACGTGTCTTCGAGTAGCGTGAGCAGGCTTTTTTTCTTCCGTCTTACGAGTGCAGCGCTGCACTCGGGAATGCACCCGAGTGCAGCAGCACGTGGAGAAGACGAAGAAGAAGGAACCGTTAAGTTTTATATAACGACCAAACGGGCTACGCGCTTTAACGAATTCAGGATCACTGATCCTGCCAAAATAATGATGCACCACAGTGCCGAGGCACCTTTCTCTTTGTTTCTCATTTTATACATGTCTACGCAACTCCCTCGAGATAGGTTTAATTCCAACAGCAGAAACCGCAATTGCACGTTCAAACTCATTTCCCTCCCTTCGTTTCGTCATGCGTTAGCCATGGTTCTCATCAAAGTCCTGCCGAGCATCACCGTTCGACGTTTACATAATGCAAATAATAAGTGGACCCTTTCGGAAACAATTGCAAAATCCCTTAGCACCACAATCTGAAACACTAGACAGACCCAAAGCCGGCCACGAAGTCACTAGATTAAAAAGTAACAAGGAGTTCATATAGGCAAAAAAAAAATTTTCCAAAACCAAGTTAAGGAATTATTCGAAAAATGACGCGACTGTTTTAAATCACTAAGAATTATTGCACGTTAAAATATTTTCAAAACATATCAATCAATGCTCTCTCGCATGTAAACGTAGAGGTGGGAACTCCTCGTATCTTTATTGAGACGTATAGCAACCGCACAACCTCGGACAGGTCACTTTCCAACGAACGACGGCTGAAGTCGCTCGGACCGAGTTATGACTCTCGGCCAGAAGTCTGACGTTCTTTGATCAATTTCACCGTCGCAACGTCTATTAGCTAAGCGTCGGAGCGACGTCATCGTAATGAACGAGCAATTATAAACGAGCCTCGTAATTGCGTCCACTTTCGTTTTAACCTCTACGAGTTCCCTTTCGTGACCCGGAAGGAACACTCTGTAACTCCTGCAGGTTGTAGCTCCACGCTGGCCAGGTGTGCACAGGTAAGTGTTCACTCCAGTATATGGCCAGTCGTCAGCTTGGTAGGCTGCCGCTGCTTTCCGAGTGCGTTCAACTCGGGACTCTGGAGACGAAAGGTAAAACCCTTGAAGCCTGAGCGTCTTTCGTACTGCTGGCTACCTGGTGCAGCCGGCCTGGAGCAGCGTGCTCGTTATTGCCCATCGATACGAGTGAATTTGTAGAGATCATTTATAAAGTTATTTTTGCCAAAAAATGTATACAGTGACTATTTTATAACTGGACGTATATATATGCATATATATATGTCTGTGAGTACAGTGCCGTGTGGTGAAATTTTTTGGGTAAAACTCAAAAATTATAATCAGTCTGTGATTTGGTGAGTTTGATATTAATTTTATTAAGATTTATTTTTGTTATTGTCGATGGCATTGATTTTTCTTTTATTGGCTACTAATGATGATATCGGGCGATGCTAATTCAGCGCGAAAAGTTGCATCGTGTCAAAGGTCATGGGTTATGAGATCTTGATACGTAGTAATGCAAATATTCGGAATTGAGGTTATGAGGCTGATACGAATACCTGAGCAACGATCCACGATAATCGCCCATTCCGCGGACGAGCCGTCAAAATGCGATTCGAATTTGAAATCGGACGACCTATTTTGAAATTGGAGGTATTCGAAAAGTTCACCCTGAAGTTTAACATGTGTTACGTTCATTCGATCGAATTTTACATTTCGACCGAATTAAATCGATCCTATAGGTAAAATCTGTAGCGGGTTGATACCATGTGTGTTACATATACCGATATGCTGTTCTGCACAGCAGAAATCAATGTAAGCGATCGCGCGCATGAGACTGCAAAAAGTTGAACGTGTATATTAAAACTGGTTATCGTATGTCAATATTAACCTGCTGTCATCATTTTTTTTTTTAATTGACAAATTTACCAAACGGCGTATTAATACTACTTCCGTTGAAAAAAAAAAAATGACCAAACCCTCTTCCCACGCGTTAAGAAAGTTAATTAATCGAGGTTATCCATATGATCACTGGAGGCTTCGCCCATTATAACTAGACTGTTATCCATTGTGTTTGCTCTTGGCTGTATAAGTAATTAGTATGTACGAAAGACCGGAACGCGATGGACGAACACTTGGTTTTGCATTACTTTATCTGACTAAACATCAGCGGTGTTACGAAAAAAAAAAAAGAAAAAAAACATTTGCTTTCACAGGGTAAAATTCCCTAGACGAGGATAAAGTATTGAAAATGAGTAGCCGTTAGGTATATTACTCAAGATTGC
This sequence comes from Cephus cinctus, assembly GCF_000341935.2. Classification (NCBI taxonomy): domain Eukaryota; kingdom Metazoa; phylum Arthropoda; class Insecta; order Hymenoptera; family Cephidae; genus Cephus; species Cephus cinctus. The sequence goes on from NW_014333462.1 coordinate 393,660, forward strand.
TAATTGGCTGAAAGAACCATGCAAGAAATAACAAAAAATTTCAGCCTGCATACCGGTACAAGTAATTTTTGACTATCCAAGTAATAACGAGAAAAATACAATCGTGTCACTGATAAATGTATATATTATAGATAACGCTTTTACCTGTCATAGCCCAAGCTACTTTGATTATACAGATCCGTAAAGTCACGCGTTACGAGCAATTAAATAGATACGAAGGGAAAAAAAAAAAAAAAAAATACAACTGGCACCTGGTTCGGTTTATGTACATAAACAATGTTGTATCGCTTAAGGCGAATATCTATTTGGTTTAGAACATTCTCTTGGAAAGGGCACTTGCTGGAATGTATATATATATATACATATATATATCGCAGCGATATGTTGCCAATAGCGATTGGCATATCAGCTTTATACCGAAAGGGTTTGGCTTTATCCATATCGCGCAATTAAGTGTGAAGGACAGACGCTGGTGAATACGAAAATTTTGCACGAGTTCGTAGAATTTTTGAAATTGGACAAAAATAAAAATTAATACAGTTATCACTGTGGTTTAGCTGCTCGGTAACGGTTGAGAATATTCAAATATTTGTGTTTCGCCTTAAAGATGAAAATATTGATTTCACTGTCTCTTTTCTTTTTCACTCTCCAATCTGCACGTTATCTCTCTCTTCGTCGTACTAATGTAACTGCTCGAGAATTTGATTGCACTCTCGCTTATTACACTGGCGCACGTTACTTCGGTGAATTATTATTCTCTTTCCTTAGAATCTCTTCTGTACGCTGTAACTTAGGTCGAAAGTAAAGTTACGCACACGGCACATGTCCTTTTACCATACACACGTATTTACATGTCTCGTTATTCAATCGATGCAGATACTGTTACAATATTCCAGATATGTAGACAATTTTTTTTGACTTACCCAAAGACCTACTTTGAGCTAAGAATAGAATACATATATACGTATATGTATGAGTATAAATATATCGTTAATAGGGTCAGTATAGATTTTTGCTAGGGACGAACTAGGACTCGAAAAACAAAGAGCAAATAAGTTAACGTGTCTATAATACATCAAAACTGAAATAAGAAGTCATCGATAAGAAGTTGATAATCTCTGGAAGCCACGATCCGAGAGTCGAGGTTATTTTCTTGTTCGGTTGAATTCTAGCTGGTAATTTAGCCGGATTGTCCTTAGGTAGGTAGCGGATACGGTGCTCTGTTAAATGGCTATACGAATTGATGGGTTTGCATCAAGACTCCAGTATTTATTCATGTTATTCGTGGCTTTCAGGTAAAATACTGCAAGACATTAATGACAATGGCGGCTACGAGACAATGCAATTAAATCGATGTCTATAGTCATGAAAAAAAAATTAAGAAATTAATTTTAATCGTAATCAAGATGAAAATACACCGAATCTCGTTACACGATAACCCAGCATCCCATTGGTCCATTCGAGAAAATCTCATATTTATCGTCCCGAGAATTTTCCTCCAGTTTTATATATCATCAAGCAAAGAACACATTTTGCTGCATCATTGACCAACTATCCAGATAATAGACCGTTTGCTGTGGAGTCAAGATGAGCTTTTTCCAGCATCCTCAAGGAGAGAGATAAATCCAACCGCGATACAGTTTCGTTCTATTTAACGCGAAACGATCATAAACTCCTGAACGGTTCGAATCTTTCAGGGATTTTCAGTATCGGAATTGTTCGTGTGTTGGTTAGTGAGAATTGATAGACCTGGCAGCCAGGGAAGGCCAGGGTTTCTGTAAATATATATATATATATATATATATATATATACATATATGTGAAAATTTGCAAAGTGGTGTCAGTAGCTCTTAGGATTTTCGCAAATAAAACTTGAAGTAAATGTGCAATTTATTAAATGGCTCCTCGGAAAAGCCTAAACTCTTTGAAACTGGTATTGTATATCCGCCATTATAATAATCCCGTTCGCCAAAGTCATTTGCAACATCCATTTATTTGGCAACCCTTGTCCTCCTCGGTTTAAATAGCAATGTCGTGGTACCATGTGGTAGCTACGCGCTCAATATTATATCCGAGGTACGTATACGTATATACATATATAATAGTCACGAAATCTTATCATAGTCAAACCGTTATAAACTGTTCAGTGAGAGAGATTCTATTGATATTTATCTGTAATACGTGCCGCCATGTCCCTTCGTCATCTTCATTGTATAATACTAAATTCCACCTGTCATATCTGATTCGACGAGGAGCATGCAAACTGGCTAAAGTAATAGCAGTTGATGTCTGGATAAAATTAGCATAGTGGAAAATCGAGGTACTTATTACTTAGGCGGGTTATAATCTCGAACAAGGGTTATCGTGATAACCAGGGGTTAATGTTATTGCCATTGTGACTATAGGATTCCTAAAATTCCATGCTTTGTATAATTCTTATATATCTCGTTAATTCAAGTTTACTGTACGTTACGATTTTTTTTCTTTTTCTTTTTCGTGAAAAAAAATGAGAAAGGCATTTCGCACGCAAGAAGAAGACTGAGAGAATTCATTTGGATTATAGACGTGGTACCTTCTCTTTCGGTTACTTTCTACTGTCTGATGATTTCAGGCTGGTCCATGTCAATGGCGTTGTATAGGAGAATATTATTCTCACGAAAATCGATTTCACCGACCGCCGGGTACGAAGTGTAGGAACGTTTTTGGTGGAGCGGCCATTTTTTAAGTTATTTATTAATTATTGTATCACGGGTATATGAATCGACATTATTTTGGAATTTGTGATTTTTTTATTTAAAAAGTTACGAGTGGTCCATTTGATCAAACGGATGCTGGGCACGCGTTGGTTCATAGTGAAAGCTCAATCATCGTGCACTGAACTTGATGATTTATTTTTATCATTTTTAAATTTTAGAGAAACGGCAAATTCAATTATATTTCTTTTTATTATTAATCTTGAACAAGCCTCTGATCTATTTTTCTTTTTTTTTTTTTTTTATCAAATACATATTCAACCATTCACGTAATCTCAACGTGAATGGCTATTCAGATTAATTCCAGTCCTCCCTCCCACCCTCTCACAGTCTGTCTAAGCTCAATAGGATCTTCTTTAGATCATCTCAGAGAGATGGTCCAGTCGAGCGTGACGTTGTCGTATATTCCACGACCACCATTCGAGCATGACTATTCTTCATAGATTTTGATAGATCCTTCGATTACGATTTATGAAACAGTTTATACATCCGTGATACGTCATGGCCATGGCTATTTATTTTAATTAATTATTTCTCCATTGATAAATTACGAAATTTGGAATTTCGATAAAATACCCATTTTATTAGACGATAATAATAAGAATCAAATATCATTACTTTGATCATGAGTTCAAGGCCAATGACTTGATTAACTGAATATTTGATTATATCATTGAAACTGTACATTTCTCGATTCGTCATTATACTCCGTTTTACCGAACAGTTAAACTTGTTTAAAACGGGTTATATTTTATAGTTATGTAGCACAAGATTATTCTGTTCGCGTGCAACGCATTATGCTGGGGTACTTGACTCTTCCTATTAACCAAAAAACACAATATACATACTTCTGGACTTGGCTCGTAATACGGAATTAATATTTCTGGACTTTCTTTCGGGACTGTATACCTGCGCGAGAAATAAACGTGGATATTCAATGAAATGGACGAATAAACGTACACCGTTATAGTTTCAAGTACGACCAAAATTTATTGGCACAAAGTGAAAGACGCTAATTTTTCATTTACGTAGAAATACTGCAAGTCATTATCGACTTATAAGAATGACAGGTAACGGCTGGTAAAAATTTTTTTTTTTAATTGAATACTTTCGTTACTTTATTAATTCGTCAAATCACATGCTTTCTTTTCAGCGAATAATTTCTACACGAGAAACAGTGTTTTGAAAAAAGTTCATTGTTACTGTACAACAAAATTATCCAAGATGCAAATAGATTTTTGCCTACACTGAAGAATCTTTAGATCGAGGTGATAGTGCTATTCACAACAGTAGTAAGTTCGGTACAGGGAGAAAGAGAGAGAAAGGGATGTTTAAGCTTTACACGCATCATTTTTAATGACAATTAAATATCCTTCGACCTGTCGAGCATTTTTAAAATCTCTTTACATATGTATTTACGTGCATCAGGAACTTGTGAACATGACGTGTAGGATATTTATTATTATTATTATTATTATTTTAAAACCGAACTCGTACGATGGATCTCTAGGGATATATTTATTATGAAACGATTAATCGTTACGTAACCGTGCAAGTGGTATTCAGGTAGGTCTCAATTATGTAAATCTTACGCTGCTGTTTTAAAAAGCGTCATAACTCATAGCTGATCGGTGTTCGCGTTTAAAAATTTGAGAAACCAAATCTTCCGGTTTGGATAGCTGCTTTTTTTTATAAAAGTTCAAAATCTGCATTTCAACGTGAAGATCCTAAGAGCGATATATATATAATTACTGCAAATTTTCGTAAGACACGTGTTCGAGAGGCGACTGCTTTTGGTTATATCACGGTACCAGATGAGTTTGTCAAAATAACCGTATAAAAAATGATATCGAATAAAATTTGAAGAAAATATTATATGATCATGATTTGACTAATTGATTATAAACATGAAATTTATGGTTATCTAAGTTTTTACATTAATTTATACGTGTTATGTCGATCTCGATCGATCCCGCTACTCAGCTGTTATTTCTTTTTTCGTTGTTGTATATATTTATATCCCAAGCATTGGGTCAGACTGTCGAATATCGATTGTTACGTGACCCAGTCCGAGATTGTAACGCAATTTTCTATTCTTTTGGTTGTCGGTGAGAAAAGGTTGCGTGAAATCGCGCGCGCCTGTATTTTCGAATTTTCCCTGAATTCTGTCACGTAGCGAAGAAGTTGGGCGTCAAGCGAGTCCTTCGTTGGGTATTCCGTGCGGCCGGGACCGGGGAAAAGCAATAACCAACTCTTCGGAGACCTTGCACCAGTGAAATTTAAGTGGCAGGTACAAACATAGAAAGAGGAAAAGGAACTTTTACATGGAATCGAAGTCAGCTTATTTGGACAGAAGTAAATGGACGGTGATTTCGAGCATTTTTCGACAAGGTTTAGCTCACTTTTTTAGCCCAGTCATTTATTAGCGTAACGCTGGCCAACGTGTGCCATTAATTATTCCATTGAGTATGTGCAAAAAAAAATGGAAAGTTTAGATACATTAATGATAGGAACGGATGCCAGTGGGAGAGGTTACGATAATGCTGTCATCATTTCGCAACTTTATAATTATTTATCATACGCTAATATCGAGATATCCCGAGGAAACTAACGCGAAGCAACTCTTACGCGATATATGTAACGACGTTGTAAATTTTTTTGCAAAATGCATTTTTTCATGCATATTCAGGGAGGCGCGTGTAACAACCGTATTATTGCAATTGCGAATAAAATATACTCGTGTGTTGCGCTTTAATAATAATCCTGCAATTCTCTCTCTCTCTCTCTCTCTCTCTCTCACTCTCTCATAACTCAACGAACAGTCATATGTTCAAGTAACGATTAGTTAACACGTGGCAATTAACAAATCTAATGTGCAATAATTTGTAATTCCACCTTTCATTGTGATTTCGCAGTGTCCCATATCGTAATGCCTTCGAGATGCGTTTATTCCGCATGCGGTTTCCTCATAGGAGGCGCAAACGGGCGCCCAGAGAGCCACGCAAGAAAGAAGTATGAGGATGCCCACGCAATTATGGATAGGGACGGACACGCGTGCTGCGCCTGCACGAATGCTTAGTATGATTGACGGTAGCGATTTAGAGTAATTGCAATATAGTAGCATAGTAAGAGTAGCGAATATTCGTTCATTCAAAACGAAATTCATTCACTGATTCGAATGATGGATTAACGCTTGGCATTGATATACATATGGAGAAGTATATAAATATATAGAGATGTGCTTTTTTCTATATTTATGAAATTACTAGAATCGTGGTGTAACGGCAGACGAAAAAAAAATTACAGTAACGCGATTAATGGTCCCGTGTCCGTTATCGCTATTATTTCATTTGATTTCATATCACTTCTCACACCAACATACGATCGTCCTATATTTTTGTATCTTTCGTGATTATCCCCAATTTCTTTATATTTTTTTATACACACGTGTTTCGCGTGATTCGCGTTTCCTTTCGCTTGGGATTGCTTGAGCGTATCTAACAGCTTACACTTAAATCGGTACCCGGTCTATGACTTTGATAAATAATTGATAGTAACAAATTGACAACAATAAAGGAGCAATTACCTTCTCGGAAAGGAGAAAGTACTGACTACACTATAATTATTGCCACATCAGTCAGTTTTACGTCAATTCGACGTCGTACTCGATGTACGTAAGCACAAAGGGATATATCGGTAAGATATAATATTCGTACGAAGGTATTATATGTATGATGATATTTAAAAAAATAATAACAACAGCATTTGGCAATATCACTGACGTCACCCCACGTGTCTCGGACGTCAGTCAATGTGAAATTGAACTCCGAAGCTCCCGTTGGAAATTACGAGTTTTCATGAAAAACATTGCTCAATCTGTCGCCACAATTTCTTAAGGACTCTCGAGACTTCGTCCACTTCGCTCAGCCACTTCTTTTATCATTTGTTTTCTCCCCGGTAACGTCATTCGCGCCAATTAAACCGTACCGTAAGAATTCTAGCTCCGTGAAACGTAAATTATCGCAAGTTCCCGGATGACGGTGCGAAAAGACGATGACGCAACGGAAGGGATGATTTCAGACGGAATTTTATTAAATTGCTATTCATTCGTTTACGCTTTCCCTAAAAACTCATGTTGCCAATCAGAAATCGATTAGCGATACGATGATTTTGCTATCGATAATTGTCCATCGGCGACGAGGATGCTCCTGGGAAAGTCAATTATTTTTTTTTCTTTTTTGCGGAAAATAAATTTTGGGAACGACCATCACGTTGTGGGAAATTTGTGAAATATCGTGACCGGAAGTGATACGATTTTTTTTTTTTGAAATTACACGAGCGCGTATATGCTTGCATTTCATTGTCGAGTAAAACAAAAAGTAACATTGGATCGGTTTAGATCGATGGTCTGCAATTAGTAACAGTTCAAAGGATTCCATTAACCGTGTCCTTGAAAGTGCAATCAATCTCGCTTGCGCGTTGGGGACTTTGCCAAAATGTAAATCAACTGTCATTTAACGCTTTCGCGGGAATGTCTTTATAGCGTCTCGAGTCGCGTTAAATAGGATAAGGGAAGCGAAAGGAAATAATTAGGTGCAATAAGAGTCTCTTCGATTATCATCGGTCTGACGTTACAGAATTGTTTATTATCAACGCGCGATACGGTCATTGATATTTTCTGTATAAAAAGTAAAAGTTCTTACAGCTCGTTGGTAATGCACGTTATCTTTTGTTTGATCGGCTATGACGATTCGATGATTTTGAAAAAAAGCTATCTACTCTCACGTATCCAGGATAGAAATATTTTTGAGAACGAGGTAAAAGTATGAACGTCATTCGTGGACGATAATTAGGATTAATGATAACGGGTTGATAAATATAAAAGTTGGTCATAATAAAATGAGTGGTTTATAAGATAAGAAAAGTTTATTTATGAATAATAAAAATAATATCCTAATTCAATTAATGATCCATGATGACTTTTTATATATTTAGGAAATTTTTACCATGACTTTAAATTCCGATGTACAAGGGCATTTTTTAGGGATGATCGTGTAGGACTTGTTTTTTTTTATCTCGTCGTCTCATCTTCTGTCTTCCTATCGATTTCCCACGGTGCAGGAAATGAAAATGAAAGTTCGGATCGTTTCGGTCGGACTAACAGCCTTATCATTGTAACCCGGGTGACTAATCAATTCAAAGTTCATAGCCCCTCCGAATGACATTTATTGATATAATCCAGACTAAGTTGCAGGATAACGAAAATTTAACGAGCGGACGTAAAACTGTGCTTTTGAATGTTTATAACCATAATTATATTCTTCTTTTTAAGAATTACCCATAAAATGTAATTAATAACAATAACCAGTAGCATGATTTATAATAAGCTCAAAGGTATCTATAGCCAACACAGGAAGACAATAATTCCCACTGAACCATTAAACACCGTGGTAGCAATGCCGTCATTACTCATTGTATTTGAAAACCCCATAGAGAGGATTCTCCAAGCACTTTAGATTTCTCGAGATATTTTCCCAGTCATTTTCATATCCAGAACTCATTGCCGGCGTTACAAGTTATTTTTACAGACCATAAATTTTTGTAAAAATCACAAAAAAAAGTCATGAAAAAGATACGACCCGTCACGATGAGCACGTAAAATCTGCACCCTGAAAACTTAAAGTCTCGAAAGCTCCGATGGTTCAATAGCTGAAGACTTGGATGCTGCCGTAAGGAACTTCACGATCTACTCATGGACCATTCAACGTAACGGTACCAGTAGTAAGAGCGATTCCGTACTGATGCTTTTAGTTCCAAGAGTTACCGTTACGGGCACTGCCATACCAGACGTTCTACGCCAATGCCACTAGTGGCTACAGCGTCGTAGTCAGATCGATGCTGTTAAAGTTCCCCAATCTTCGTCGAGAGTGAAACCGTCTCGCGTTACAGATGAAAGCGAGGCTAACCAAGACCCCATCTGTCCTGGATCATCTCATCCTCGGAAATTTCAATCCATCGTGAAAATCAATCAACTACGAGAATTTTTCATTGGACACGGAATACTCTTTGGTTCATTAGCGAGAGTCAGATGAATTTGTCGGTCTAAAAGAATTGGAAGAAAAATATATATATACTAGAAATTTAAGAGACCGTCTATCTTATTGTATGCCCTGTAATTTTGCTCGTTGAATTTGGTCCTTTTGAAGTCGGACAAATTACATGATCTTTTGTTGAAATTATGAAAAGGAATCTTTTTTCTCGTCGATCGTAAAAGATGTGAACGGACACTATAAATATAGAAGTGACTTTCACAGCTATAAGAATTTCTTTATTCGAGGCTTGGCGCGTACCTACCGCACCTCTCGACACTATCGTTAAACGACCTCGGAGTTTCGATAAAAACTAGACCTAAGGTTAGCAGACTGGACCATTGGGCTGCATTGAACTGCTTATAATTATGTATTATTCCAGCGTAATGGTGAGGACAAAAGAAAAATAAGAGAAATGTCTCTTTCTAACGAGTGGAAAATAAATAACGATTGATTCCTCTGATCGGTCGTTAATTCGTAAATTATGCGAATAACGTAAAAGAGAATTTCATGGTAATGTCAAAACATCATTTAATATAACAGATCATTATTTGTATAGTAATAACGATCATAATGCAATCCTTTACCTACGTTAACCACTCTTATACTGTTATAGATTAAGTATCGCATTAAATTGAAAATGATACAAGACGTCGTTTCGCTGTTAAAGCGAAAACGTTAATTCTTCCTGAAAAGTAACTAAAATTATAACGAGTGAAAGTAACATTGTTATTATATACTTATTCGATTTTTTTTTTTTTTTTACATAAACTACAGTTCCCTTCAGCTTTCTACGGTTGCAATTTTGGTACCGATACCTTATCAGTTCTTGAATTATTTTTAATTATCGTATTGGATTGTGGTCGGATATAAAAAAAAAATTATTTTTTTCCTTCTCTTCCTGAAAACGATACCCTTTTAATAACGATGAATTTATATATTGGCGATTACAAAGTTTTACTTCTACCACGTGCTTGTCACTCGCTCTGTCGGCTCTCCTAGGTACCAAAAAAAATATTACAATTAAATACGTGCCGACTTAAGGCAACTAAATAATGAGCACGTGTGCTCCCAAAAGCATTACAGTAAATATACGCAAAAAAAAATTTCACCGTTGCGACTTTATTCTGAACGAGTTGAAAGTCAATTAGAAACTCCATTATCCCAGGTTACTTTTACACCGGACTTCCCTCTAGCGAGAATGCTCCAGTTAATTTATGCACGTATGCGTGTTCATCCCCTTTTTGGTTATATCAGTGTAATGTCGACTGTCTGTCAACAGGTGGATTATCATACGGGATTACAAGTGTACATTTAATTTTTCATGTATTCATCCACTTGCTATACCGTATCATTGTTACTATAATTTTTTCGAAAAAATTCCTATGCCAATTTTATAATGGATTTAGATCACTAGAAATTCCATGGAATCGTTAAAATTCGAAAGTCTAATCGATGCTCCAGTTTGTAATATCAATAATGCATTTTCTAGTAATTTTAATACGATACATTGTGTAGAAAGTTTACGGTATTTTTGTACGTCCTTTGAATAACGTACAGTCATTAAAATACGGATACAAAAAGTTATATATAAAATTGAAAATTCTTTTTTGAATAATTACCGATAAACGTCACGGACAGGCACAGATAACGATTGCAACACGTATAGAGAAAACTGGACCATAAATCGTATTCCATTAACGTACGTTTCCCGAGAAAAGATTAACAATAACCCAATGGACCTATCCAATCGCTCAAAGGTAATCATCCAATTCCAACCAATTGGCACTTATCCTCAGTCCGGAAGAGAAGAGCACAACCATTATCTGGAAGCATATCAGGCATAGTAACAGCGGAATATATTTTTCCTTAAAAATGAAATCGCCAATTACGTTTCGTCATTATCCAATATCAGTAGAAAATCACGTAGCATGATTTTTCGATGACTCTTATCCCAATCCATTACGCGAACTCATAGCGATGCTACATGAAACTCATCTAGTTAGAAATAGACGTCTATCAAATATGACCCAATAATTCCCAGGACAACGAACTCATATTTTCAATTAATTTATAGACATCGCGTCTAAGTATAGCTTGTCCAAGTATTGTTTACATGCTTTTCATAAATCATTCGCGGGATGATCAAAGGAACTTCTGGCGATGATCACTATGGATACTGAAAGGGAAAGGATCATCGTAAAGTCAGAAATATATATGTATATGCATATACATACAGTCTTCATACTTTACGTAACATCCGTACAGCCTCCACCTGTCGTCCAGCCGACTTTTCCACCTTGTCTACCAACCCCACGTAGGTGACTAGCAATAAGATGTCTCTACAGGGGCGTGGGGACATCGAATGGACAATCCCGCGATCACTGGTGCGGCCAATGCCAGTCACTCGTGAAACGTGAAACTAGTCGAAAGTTTTACTTTACCCCAGTGCCAGCGAGTCGAGACCGAGTGCAGTCGAAGTCAAGTGTCTGGATACTTAATTTGCCGCGTTGCGAAGTAAAATTGTGAATTTTTCAAGCGGATTTATCGGCCTGCAAAGTATCCTCGGTACCGAGAGGATTTTGAGAAGTTGTGGAAAAAAACAATTTTTTTTTTTTTTTTTTTTTTTTTCAATTGCGAGTGTTTTATTGGTTTTTTTTTCTGTGACGAAAATTTAAGGGATGTTTATTAGCCTGGTGATACGTGGATTCTAGTGCTAAAGGTCGGTTCACAAAGCGCCATTCTTGCACGAATGCTATCTGTAGATAAACTACCCTTTACTCGCGCAGTGCCCTATAAAAATGGCTGTAAAATTTTATCTCGGAGACTCTCGTTGCAATTTTCTACATTCTTTAGTACGTACAATCGGTTTTCTCGGGGACAACAATCTTCGATACGTTTCAGTAATGCCGCTGGCGAATCGCGATCAATTCTGCTGGGTCTACAGGACTTGCGACATTACGGATCTTGTTGAAAGTGAAAACGGGTGCTGCAATGCAGAAAAACTTTAGCCTGGACACCAGCAATAGATTGAATCGTAAATGATTACTGAAATTACAAAAATAATAATGATTCACGATATATATATATATATATGTAAATTATAATACAGTTCCACAGTATACAAATAACGAGAGTTTCTACGAAGATCAATTCATATTTATGTCAAACATAAATCGCATCCCTGCAGCAAAAGATACCGTAGCTATGTACTTGATAAGTGGGGAAATAAGAAATGACCAATAGACTTATGTCAAGTTTCCAATACACGACGAAAGCCAGTTGCTCGGAATGTACTAAAAGATTATGCGCATAAATTGGACACGTATTATTGCCTCCCTGAAAATACATTTCCATCCTGTCTAACCAATCGTTCAATCGATTCCAATAGAGATTGATTACAGTTTGCATAAACTTACCCGTACAGCATTTTTGACGCCTCCATAATTCTGAAAAAAAAAAAAATGTATTATTAAAAATTCACACAGATTCATATTCGCACATTTATATTGATCTCTTGCAATTTTAGGTTAATAAAATTCATAATTTTTATTCATTTCCGCCATGTGCCCTTTTGCACGAAGTAATGTTACGTCCCTGAATATAAATTGCCATTGCACTGTTATACGTACTTCCTAGAATTATATACACGTACGTTATGCTTGAATTCGCACGATTTGCAAATTGTGCCATATTCAGTGATTCATCTCGCTTATGTTACAGTCATGTCAATGCAGGAAGCCTGAGCTACGGCTAAGATGGAAGAAAACACGTTGACCCAAAAGTGCAAGGACTTCCGGCACGTAGGTGCGGCACTGTTGCTGATTGTTGGTCTTTTTGGAAATTTCGCAACAGGTGAGTCTTCCCGATAAATATATATATATATCATCTTCGTACAGTCCACGTAAAATTGCATCTGTGAGAATTGTCGAGGCTTAACGTTATCGCCGCTAACATTTACGAAGGAGTTCATGGCTCTCATGATTAGCATTGAGATCGTGAGATCCAGGTCCATATTCTGGAATACAATGACCCAGCAATACCTTATTACCCATATAAGGTACAGTTACCCTATTAATTAATAATTATCCCGATATTAATTATTCCCTAATAAAAAGTACCGTTACGCTATAACGTTAAATAAATTATATACCGGAAGTCAACAGCCCAAAATGACATTACCCTTCCACAGTAAATGCACGAAGTGACTGTAACCTTGAAAATTTTACAATATTTTATTCTTATCAGATACTCTACACCGTTGCCAATACTCTCCTTCACGGGTTTTACCTTCGCGACGTAAATCATATGGAAATAAATGTACCTATGTAAGATTAATAGATTTTGTTTTTTATTGAAAATTGAATAGAGTCACTTTTTCTTCGTTTTATTAACTCTATAACTTATACTGTACCTGTAGTAAACTATATTTCGTATCCGTGGGATAAAACGTTAGATGTAAAATAGAGCGTTGAATTACTTTCAAATATACGCGACGCATTCTTTAACGTGCTTATACGCGAGTAAAAGATTTTGGTAAAGCATAATTTTTTATTTTTTTTATTTTTATTTATCCGCAATAAAGCAGTCGACTAAAATTCTTAATATTACACATGTCCATCATGGTCGGAAAATATATTTAAATCTCTCGTTTTTAATTTATATAACGTGACGTCACACGCATTTTACGGATACAGTTACGTTTACATTTACTCGGGATAATAATTTAATTCAATAATTTTTCTTCTCAAATGATACTAGTCACATAAAGAAGGTCTTTTGATACATGTATCGATCGGTGTAAACGATTGATTTTCGATGCTCGTCATTTGTCAATTTAATGTTACAGTGACATTATATACACTATACTGCACTGTCTACTATCCCGTTACGGATTCCCGCACATCCGATAAAAAGTGTGAAACATGAAATTGTTCGCGTAGCTCACTCCTAGGCAGACTTTCGGTTTCGTTGCGATACACAGCCAAGTTTCCCGTCCGAATAAATTTTGTCGATACAATCTCCGACAACTTCCTATTCTGGATGTAACACAATCTGCATATCGGTTTGCTCGAGGTACGAAGTCGGAAATTATATTTCATCGGGGTTGCACATAAACAAAAATACGCAAATAGCGAAAAGCAAGAATCATGGTATTTTTTAAATATTTTCGTTTTTCATGCTAAAAGTAATTTTTGTGAAGACATCTTTGTTCTAAGATCATGACTTGTTAATATTTATATGAAATTAGCAAAGGCGTATATATTCAACTAGTATAGGAAGTGCAACCCACATTAATGTCTTAATACTTTCTAGAATATCTCGAGGATTGATACGTGCTAAATTTATATAGCATTACGTTAATTAGCATTAAGCCGCGTAACGACAGGTCGAAATTTATATTGCCGGAAAATCGTGTTTTACACCAGTGACTATCACGAAAACCGGTTAAATTCTCTGCTATGTGTATTATACCTCATAAGATTCATATTACCTATAGAAAATTTATGCTAAGATCCTGTGCAAGAAAGAGAGACCAAGTCATCGTGTTATTATATTTACGCTGTGTAATTGGTATGCGTGAAGAAAAATGCTTAAAGTGCTCGGAAGAAAATTGCTGGATTTCCGAGAAGTTATCGATACCCTCCGCAAGGATTACTCAAGGCGAGTATACGCCCTTCGGACGCCATAAGCCACAAGGATCTTTACGTTACTTAGGAGTCCTTGTCCCAGGACACTGTATTAAAAAGTGACACACGCGATATACGCGCCTCGTGTAAAAGCGGCGAGACGCGTAAAACGAATCATTATTCATCGCGTTCATTCATAGTCCAGATAACCTAATGCACAGTAGTTGCGAAGATACAAGGACACTCGTAGATACGTTATTTATGTGCAGATTTTTTTCAATCTTTTTACGAAGCATTAAACATACCGAAGACATTATAAAATGACATTTAAAAATTATAATTCTTCATGGTGGAAAAGTATTAGCGATTGATGCCTGATAAAAATATTGATATATTGAATATACAAAATTACATGTTGAATATTCAAAACGTCATTGACCTATCATAAAAGAATGATGTTTCTTTACTTTCCCCTATTAACACTATTAATGACTTCTGGCAACAACGTTCGAAACTTTTGGCAATTTTTTTTTTTCGTCGCGTTGCTATACGTCATTAAAAGAAAAAGATTGGCGACACAGATAAGGAATGATTCAAGGTTGGAAAAAAATGATATACGGCACGAGTGACTCTATAGAAAGTAATTTTATGGTATTGGACCATTTTTATTGTTTACCACAAATATCAGGTATAGGATACTTGAGAGTAATCAACGTCACATATGGTCTGCGGTTTCATTCTATATAGCACATAGTAGTACGGTATTGATTATTCTCACACATTCCTAGAAATTGAGATGAGACTTTTTCATCTCAGGTAATTAATCTCATAGAAAATATTACCGTGATATTTTCGCTGCTTCTTTGACTGTCGAGTCAAAATGAAATTCAAAAGTTACAGTGACTTAAAAAAAAAAAATAAAAAAAAAGTAAAAATTATTGTGGCCAAGGAGAAAGCATCCGTAGCATTAATTGCATTGGTGAGAGTATGTCACGGTCCATTTTTTAATAGTTTCGCATCCTTATTGATCCGAATGATCTTTCAACAGGTTTAACGTACGCAGGCTATTTAAGAGTTACGATTTATAGGTAATTATAACGCGAATATTTCAAGATGAATGATTGTTCTTTTTTAATAGAGACAGTAAGAGTAAATTTATTATTGATTATCGATACGATTAAAAATCTATGCATGTGGAAATTGTGGGAAGTCTGCTGGCCTCGTTTTCATGTAAAATTAACTGTATATGCAGAACGTGAGAGTAATAATAAATAATTGATATGTTTTTCGAAGAATTTTACTGGATCAATGTGAAACGAGAGAATGGGAAGATAGAAAAAAGACCTGTTTCACTTTTCCACTTATGTAGAAAGTAACAGGGCATTATAGGCAGTAAAATTGCGTCCTCGTAAAGCATCGCGTTCGAGTCTAGGAAGCAGCGGGAGATACGAAAGAATTGAAGGGATTTGAATAATCGGAAGAAAGTAACAATTGTAATTCATTATTTCAGGATGTCAATTCTACCCGAGCGGCGAATATTTGAAATTCGTACGAGTACCGGAGAATCTGCCACGTGGAGCAGAAGTACTTTCACTCGAAGTTCATCCAAGGAATCATTTGTCAATTATGCCGGTCGATAAGGTCAGATTTTCGCGTAATCGAATTGCTAAATTAATATTTAAATTTAGTTAATTATACAAATTAACATTTCAATATATCTATAACACGCCTACAGACAGACATTCGGAATAAATATTCGTTAAATTTTTTATTGAAAAAAAAAAAGAAAAACAAATCTTTCTTTCAATTGTTACAGGAGGAGGATACCAAGTACTTTACGTATAAAGACGTAAATAAAACTCATGCTGCTGTGATATTAGCGAAATCTTTAGAAAATTTAGTCGACGGTGATGCGCCGAGAAATTTGCTCAAATTTCGTCTTGTGTGCGATTATACAGATGGCAGTGACTCTCTGGTAAGTTAATGCGTTACGAGTAAAATTAATGGTGTCTATATGACGTAGCTAGATTTAAAGTAAAGTAGTATTACATTTTAAAAAAAAAAAAAAAAAAATTGCACCAACCCTTGGGTACCACCCACCGTCCCTTTGTGTGGGAATAAGCATAATATTTTTGCACTTAATCATGACGTGCTGTAAATCACAAATATGACAATTCTCAAGGCATTGTACTTGCAACAAATTTTGACGGAAGAACAAACAAACAGAATGATATGGACAGAGAGGAACAAAGAGAATCCGAGAATACGCGTGAGTACGAGTAGAAAGGAAATTTTTGACAAAAATTTCTTTATTCCGACGAAAATTCATTTTTAACATATTAATATTCGTTTCATACGTTACCGTTGATATTGCGGTAAAATTAATAATATTAAAATTCATAAAGTAACGACTTAACTTTTCGCACGCCAGGGTATACGGTAACAAAAATTTGCGTGCATGTCATAATGTTTCTGTTTATTTTCCATCTTTGAGTTATAGATATAACAATTTTCTTCCTCCCATTAACTTCGATGCACGATGTCATTTTATGCATGTAAAATATCTCGAATCTGGCGGCCTCGAAATTGCATATTGATTGCCCCGCATATGGGCCACGCAACAGCAACAGGAACAACGTTTGGCCTTGTTTCTCTCACTTTTTGTCTTATTTTTTTTTTTATCCCTAAGTGGATTGCCGCATGAGGTATTCAATTTTCGAGCATAGCAGCGTCATACGTTTTCGGGACTCGACCTTGCTAGCAAATGCTTTCGTTATTTATTTCCTCGTAAAAGTACGTGCAGTGCTTATGGCGTGTGTATATAGGTACATGTATATCGTGAAAGGCGCCATATTGCGAGAATACTATTCTTATTATTACCTCATAAGAACATGCAATACATGTTAACCAAAAGCGCTGTCAATGACGTATCGCGAGACCTACTGCATATGTAAAATAATATATGGATTAAAAAAAAAAAGTGGATGAAAAATTTTTCTTATCTCATTGATTGATCGATTTGGATTTCTTTCTATCAGGTATCGTCCCATTTATCAGTGACTGTCTACGTAGAGGATGTGAACGACCATGCACCGCAATTTGTCGACGCACCTTATCACTTGGAGGTCGATGAACTTACACCGACGGGTAAAAAAATTTTTTGCGAAATAAAAACCAAAATTGGAATTTATCAAATTCGTATCGTTCAATAGGTCTCACAATTTTTCGAGATATTCACGCGGTGGATAAGGACAAGCCGAATACACCCAATAGCGATGTGCATTACGCGATAGTCAAGGGTAACGAAAGGGGTAAATTTTCATTGGAGCCTGGACACAGAACCGCCCTTACGTTACGTAAATCTTTGGACTACGATAACGACGATCGTGAATTCGTTCTCACCGTGATGGCGTCGGTGAGTTTGTAAATTTAATTTGTCTTTTTTTATATGCTTATGATTTTTTTTTTTTTTTTTTTCTTTAATATGCATTTTCGAAATGCAGACAGTCGTCACGTAGCCGCGCTGACGCGATCTCTATACGTTTTCACTTGAGCGCTATACTTAAGCCGCATCCAAGAAACGTAAGAGAAATTTGAATGATATTCAAGCCAGGAAACGCCTCTTTTATATATACGAACTTTCATTCCCTCAATGCGTGTACAACTGTACACATGCCGCGACGGACTACAATGGATAATTGAGCGACCGAGACTCATTAGACAAGGTTACGGCTAAGCGAATCCCGCATGGAATCCAGCATTTTTCAAATCTTTCCTACGACAGTGTAACGAGCAATTCTCGGTATTAAATACGTGCAACTCGTTTTGGTGAAATCGCGGGTCGCCGTGCGATTTCACAAGGCAATTCGGGTAGCGTAGAAAGTTCTGACAATTGTCGTAACAGTTCATTGTCAAGGTTATCGGTAGTCATGATCCAGGAACAGGTGGGACGTGGTTAAAAAAATTTTTTTTCGAAAATTTAATAATCAATTACGACACACAATTGGAGCTTGAGGAGAATTCGAGGCGGTCGTGTGGTAATCTTTAATTTTTGATGTTCGCAGACAGCAAAGTTTACTCGTGAAAAATCGCTTCGGATAATACTGATTCTCGATAATTTACATATCATACCAATTATTGGAATATGGAACTTTATTATGAAATGTATGGATTTTTTTTCTTCTTATTATTATTATAGGTAGTACAGGATTATTGGATAACATTCGATATCCAATTTTCCAATTAGCCGTATAGTCACGTTCGTTTGTGCGAAACGTTGGTAACGTGTATTGCAATTTAGAGTGAATTTTCGAAAATCTTATTATTCCGGTAGCGTTTCGCGCGATCGATATAATCTTTCATTTTTCATATTAATAGCTCGTCTTTTTTTAATTTGATAATATACATTTTTTCTATAGGATCGCGGAACTCCTATGAGAAGTACCAATACGACTGTCACTATAACCGTTCTGGACAATGATGACCTGAATCCAAAATTCTCACAGCCTGTTTACCGTACCAAGATTTACGAATTTTATCCAGCACCGGTAAGACAATTTTCACTATCAATCGAATCCTTATCAACGTGTAAACAGGAAATTGGAGTATAGTAACTGTGCAATCTGATGCACATGAAGATGTATCTAAACTCATTTATAATGCATTTACATTGGAAAGTGTATCTTGCACTAGCGACACATAATGATCGATCTGCCCAAGATACGTAGTTCAATATACATGATCAAAATATCGGCGAAATTTATTTTTCCAGAATTATCCCATCCACGTGGAATTGAATTTCACGCCACCCATCTACGCGGAGGATCAAGATAGAGATCTCGATGTTGACATTCGGTACGATATAATATCCGGAAACGAGAAAGGACTTTTTTACCTAAACCCACAGAACGGTTCGCTCTTTCTGGAGCAAGCAATTGACCTTGATTCGGAGCGCAACCTACCGGGAAACACATACACCCTGCAGATCCAAGCATCCCAAACGGACAATCCCCTAAAGCTGGCAGTGGCCAAGGTCGAAATAGAGATCCTCGACCTGAACGATAACCTCCCAGAGTTCGAGGTCGACTTCTACAACATCAGCATAGTCGAAAATCTACCAAATGGTTTCAGCGTCCTGCAGGTAATCGCCACCGATAAGGATCAGGGTGATAACGGAGAATTCGATTACGAGCTGGAGGATCCATCCGGAGCATTTTCGGTCGATCCAAATTCCGGCTGGTTGACGGTCAGAGATCAGACGATCCTCGACAGGGAGCAACAGAATTCTTTAAGGATGAAAGTTTTCGCGCGGGAACGTAGACCAAGCGTCGTTGCCACGTCGAGTGGTTCATCCTCGGTGGACGTCGAGGTGACGCTACTCGACGCCAATGATAACAACCCTACCTTCGTACCGAGTAATCTCTACGAATTTGTAACGAAAAGTGATGCTGCGGTTGGTACTGCCCTGGGTCAGGTTCAGGCCGTTGACAATGATCTGGGAAGGAATGGTATGGTTTTGTATAAGATACAAAAACCAGGAAACACCTCGATCCGCACGCCGTTCACAGTCGACGAGCACACTGGTATTATATCAGTGGCTCAGAGTCCGCTGATCGAGGGAAGACACGCAATCTTCGTCGAAGCTGCTGATCAGCCAACGAATCCCAGTGAAAGGCGGTTTTCATTGGCAGTCGTAACTGTCGACGTATTTCGTCCTGGTGGTGGTGCGTATCGTTCTATCGAGTTTTCATTCGTCCGAGGAACCTGCTCATTCGTGCCCACTGACTCTATTAAGCGACGCGTCTCATTTTAGGTCACAACTCATGGGAACCAGACTTTGTCGGAGCGCCATATGAATTTTGGGTCGGTGCTAATGTCGGCATTGGCACGAGCGTCGGTCAAATTCGTGTGAACGACGCTGTCAAAACGAGCAATCTTATTTACGACTTACTTCACAGTTATCACGAAGGGGGTATGTTTTATTACTTGAAAATATATTTCAACGTCAATTTCTCTATCGTTATCGGTCCGCGTCTTTGACGAGAACCGTGACTGGAGACAGTTGCTCGAGCATGGATTTCCAGTCCCTTGCGATTATTTATTCGACGTTACTTTCAGTTCCATTCGCGGTCGAGGAACGTTCCGGAACTATAACCGTAGTCGATGAAATCGAACAGTTCGATCGTTCCTTGTTCGATTTCGAGGCGGTCGTGACGAACGAGAGAGATCTGACTTTGGTCACCAACGTCTCCATACACGTTGTAGATCCGAACGACGAGAGAGGGATTTTCACTCAGTAAGTTAAATCATAATAATAATATACATTGTGACACCCGTTATAATTATAACGAGGTAAAATAACGAGGATGATTCCGTAAAAGTGAAACTTTCGTAATGACTGGAGATAAGTAATCGTTTGATTACTTTTCGCGTAATCGACACGGAAGAAGAGGTACGTCGAGCCGCTGTCATTCGCACTTTCATAATTTAACTAACGGCAGTGAGCGAGGACGACCCGACGAAAGATTTTCAAAAATTCTCAAATTCATGATTTCGATTTAATATATATATTTCGTTGTTTCACGTGGGATTTATTAGCAACACTTTTTCGAGCCGTACCCTACCCCGCGGGGGGCCTCGTGCAATTTTTCAAAATAACACCTCGCTTTTGTATTATTGATACAGAGGGACCACAAAAGCTCCCCTAATATTTCACGTGAAGGAAAACGTTCCTGGTGCTTTCATTGGGCAAGTGCTTCCGCACAATGCCACGAATACGACCAGGAATATCCACTTCATCATTGCCAATCAGCAGGATGTTCCTGATATAGCGATAACCGAGGACGGTGTCCTTTACACCCCTCGCGGACTGGACCGGGAGGAAAGACAGAATTACAGCATCACCGTAATTGCTGAGAGCTTACGCGGAGTGGGTATTTTTCAAGTAAGTTTCGTCGTAAAGTCCTTTTTTCTTATTCTCCAAATAAGTATGTTTTCTCGTTGGTTATTCTCTGCGAGAACGAGGTTGGCATTTATTTATTGTTCTTTAACATTATTTGTTAATGCTTGATTTACGTAAAATACGAAAAAAAAAAGTTGCCTACCGATCATCGTTAAACCGGTCGACTGGTTGTTTTAGGTGACCGTTATCGTTGAGGATGAAAACGATAATCCTCCGGTTTTCTCGATGTCTACTTACGAAGGACGTTTACTGGAAAACAGTCCTGTTGGTACCGAAATCACTATGACGAATCGTATCTTGGCTCATGATCCAGATGACAACGGGGATCATAACGTAGTCTTGACCCTTCATGGCGAGGGCAGTGAACTTTTCACCATTGACCAAACCAGCGGGCGGGTTTTCTTCAGGGGAGAGAATTTGTTGGATAGGGAAGAAGTGGCTGAGTATCATTTACGAATCGTCGCTAGGGATAAGGGTGAGTCAAGAGTATTACCAATGAATTTGGACAATTTGAATAATTTTTTTTCTTTATAACTGAAAGAATTTATATAAGAGACATTGAGACCAAAAATTTGAACAAATCCCATAACTTTTATACACTTATTTTAATATCCGTAAAGTAGGATAATAATTGGATTTTAAAATTTTTCAAATTTGAGAACACGCAAAAAAAGTTTATTCTTACAAAATACGTAGTAAAGCTGAATTAAGTTTCTTCGGCCGGTCCGAAATCTGTATTATCATTTTTTTTTCGCTTATTCCTACTTTAGGTAATATGCATTCCGAAGCTCAACTCGTAATAACGGTGGATGACGAGAATGACAACCCGCCAAACTTCAAACAAATGATAATCCTACCGGACCAAGGAGTCCACGTGGCGAACGACACGGAATACCAGGTTAAATCGGTACTAAAAAACGGTATAAGAAAACCGGAAATTGCCAACAACAACATGAAGAATAATCAGGACAACGATCACCAAACGCCATTGCTCCTGATACCGGAAAACAGCACAGTCGGTACGATCGTAATTAGATTATCGGCCGAGGACAAAGACTCCAGCAACACCGAATTAACATACAGCATCATCAACGAGACAATCAGCGACGAAATCGCAAAGTCCAACAAAAATCGTCACTTTGCGATCAATCCGATAACCGGGGAGGTATCGGTAGCTCGAAGTCTCCCGGCAGAAACCGAAATTCATCTGACGCTAAGAGTCACCGACAGTGGAAACCAATCCGACAACGTAACCGTCCGCTTTCACATCCTAGACATAAATAATCACCCACCAGTCTTCAAGAAGTCGTGGTACACCTTCAGCATACCCGAAGGAACTTACGAGAAACGTACTCTAGGCACTGTAGACGCTATCGACGCGGATTACGATGACAACGCGAACATAACGTACGACATAATCAGATCGTCCAACGAGTCGTCACCGTTCAGCATTGAGCCTCATAGCGGACTCCTCAAGGCGACTGGAATTCTCGACAGAGAGACCTTAGACGTTTTCAGATTCAGCGTCGTGGCGCGGGACCAGGCTCTGAACAGTTTGAGCTCGAGCGTCGACGTCGAGATCAACGTCCTCGACGTGAACGACAACGCGCCTGTATTTTACGGTTACGACGCGCTGGACAAACTCGTAACTGGTACCAGCGACATCTTCAGCGGCGACACGAACCAGATGGTACCGACCTATTACGCATCCGTGCCAGAAAACAGTCCGGTCGGTACGATCGTCACCAGAGTCTACGCCAATGACTCCGACTTCGCCGGAAATGGAAATGGACTTATCCTCTTTGATCTTCCTCACAGACGCGGAGATCCGCAATACTTTAGCATAGACAGCAAGGAGGGCTTGGTATCTACCGTTGCTAATTTGGATTATGAAATTCAAAGGGTTCACAATCTTACTGTCATAGCTAGCGATCTAGGGTCACCCAGTTTAACCTCCACGGCGATGCTCCTCGTCAGGATTTTGGACGTGGACGAAGGCGACGATAATGACGTTCAACGACCGATATTCCAGCATCGGTACTACGAGGTCGAGGTAGAGGAAAATACACCGGTGCCTTTGAAGCTGGTGCAGCTAAATGTCTCTGGGCATTTCATTAACGAACACCTAAGGTACTCGATCGTACAGGACGATTCGGACGCCAAGGATCATTTTATGATTGATCGTAAGAATGGTACCTTGTATCTGGTTACGAGTATCGATCGCGAGCTCAGAGATCTTTACGAAGTGAAGGTCAGGGTGGACAGGGTGAAGAATGGACGTGGAATGCCGGTTATGATTTATCCTGTTGTCGGGGAGAGGTTAAATGGTCTGGCGCTAAACGAGGCGAAAATAACCGTAAGAGTCAAGGACGTAAACGATAACGCACCAAGATTTAAAGCCAAGGGGAGACCTATGCTGGCTGCCATACCAACCACTGCTCATTATGGATACGAGATTATTAAAGTTGAGGTAAGCTTTTTCTTTTTTGTATTTTTTTAATCCTTTTTTTTTCAAATGGATTTTCAATATTTTTATTATATATATATATGTATGCTCTCTCAATAAATTTCTCATCAGGCCGAAGACCCCGACCAAGGCATAAATGGGGAAATTCGATACCAAATACTTGGCCGTGAAGATGCTCCGAGATTCGCTATTGACCCACTCAGTGGTCAAGTGCGATCTGTTGGAAGTTTTTCGCGGGATGCTGGACGAGTTTTTGGATTCGATGTCAAGGCTACTGACAGACGTGGTGCGGAAGACGGTCGTAGCAGTATTGCCAATGTTTTTGTGAGTTTGCGAATTTCTTTTATTTGATCTTCTACCAATGGTGGTTTTACAGTCCCCTTTATCGGTCTCTCCCCTTATCGCCATGGGGAAGATTAAATATTCACTGATTGCTCAAAGCAAAATTTTCGAAAGACCTAAGTTCCTTTTATGTCGGTAACTTTTCATTTTCTTTTTAGGTATACGTCTTGGATGATCATAAACAAGTCGTTATGGTTATGGGCAATAAACCAAGAGACATCGAACTGCAAATTGATAACATTACCTCGTTAGTATAAAGATTTATTTATATATATTTATAAATATCATTTTCTTGCTTCATCAATGATTTTTTGGATTTCATTAAATATCTATTACAGCGCGCTACACAATGTCACTGGACTGGACGTACGTGTCAGAAAATTGGAACCGCACATTGAGAAAAATCTCATCGATGCTGCTTCGTAAGACTTTTTTCTTTTCTTATTGTGAATTAATTTTTTTTTTTTTTGAAAATAGTAAAAAACTTTTTTTTCAGGACGGACATGTACCTGTACGCGATTGATCCTCATCTAAATGTTATGATCGACATGGATACTTTGCACAAGTATGAAAAATTATAGAAAAAATAATTCAAGCTATTTTCAACCCCAAAAATACACGTAACACCAGTCGATAGGAAATATCAAATTTTATATAATTTTAACAATAATCGAAAATATCCTTTCTGCAATGTGTTACAGCGTCTTTCACAATAAGAAGACTGAAATCAAACGGGAATTAGAAAGATACCACGTGCTTGATATTGCCGGTACAACCCCTCGGCGTAGTAACCAGAGATATTTGCTGTCCACCCTCGAAGTTGGGGTGGTTGTTTTGGGTTGTGTCGTCTTTGTCGGTGCCCTTATCACTGCCTTGTGCGTCACCTGCTTCCGAAGGAATAAACGGTAAACATATTTCATCATCAATCACGAGGACTTACCATACAAACAATATTATCGTCGCTTCCCCGCCGACAGTACAATAATCCGTAGGGGTTGATTTGAATGGGTTGTTCAATTGGACACGTAAAGCATTCTAGTCTAAATGAAAGTTTATCGACTTTGCTGAACATACATACATACATATATATATATATATATATATATATATATTTCCTAATATTGAATCTTGGACATTCAGCAAGATCAGCCCTTAAAGCTACCCAAGTCTTTTTTGCTGTCGAATTGTCCATAATTCAGGATCTAAATAACGTGTAACTTTTGGATTCAACCGAGAATTATATCTTTGACAGGAATTTGCGTGAAGATCCTTTTTTTCTCTTTTCTCACTCTTTATTCTCCCTTTCTCTCTACTCTACTTACACAAAGTCGTATTTCACGCCTAATGCTTTTCCTTAAATTTATAGGGGGAACGGTAACATCAGTACTATACCACGTACGACATGATCCAGAAGGTCGTGTATCGCGTTATACTAGGGTGGAGAACACGTTTTAACCTTGACCTCTAAATGATCTTAGACGCAATCCTCGCGATAAAAGCACCAAACTGTTCGCGACGTTGGATTAATTACTTTGAGTGAAATTTTTTTCAATTTTCTTTTTTACTTCAAGATTCTATGTTATTCAGTTCTAAATACGAAAAGTATGTACATTAATTTGTCTACATGTGGAAAATCAAGTTTATGAAAATTTGAATAATTAAGTCAAATTGATAATCGTATATATACGAAGTATACTAAAAGAGGGAACTGAGTGTATGACCATGTGGTATCATGCAGTGATTTTCAGTATTAAAAAAAAATCATACTAAACCATCCGTCGTCGATCGTCTGCCATTCTCTATGTATATAAGTCTCATGCCAAAATGTTGACAGTAGTGTAAATCATAAGAGGTCGAAAGTAGTGACTGGTAGAAGTAAAAGTATTTTGGACATAGTGTACCTGTATGATTGTCATAATGTTTATTAAAAAATAAAACGAAAGAAAAAATAAAATAAAATCATTATCAACAGAAATTTCGACAGAAGCAATACGTGGTGCAGTATGTTCAAAATCGACAGTTGCTCTCGTCGCTTGATCTCGCAGCTTTTCTTACTAATAAAAAGTGACACATTATTAATAATCAAACGTATTAACCAATTTCCTCATTTTTGGACTATCTGTGCCATGTATGTCTCTAACGCTTATTTTCATCCCCCTTAATGTACTCAAAAAAAAAAAAAAAAAATCCTAAAAATTTTCCAAAACAAAAAAAAAGGGAAATCTCTTCGTCTCACCACGAGCAAAGCTTTTTATCGTTATTAAAAAAAAAAATTATTATCCAAAAACCCAGCGATAATTCCGGACGTACGTTCTTCGTAAACCAAGTGAAATTTTGTTCGTTAGCCGACAAAGGCAAGGGACTGGCATGTATTCGTCGGGTGGCCCAGTTGGCTTTGCTTTGGCAGACCCGACCGCAACGTTGCAGAAACCGCCGCTATTCCCGACCTTTGTAGACGGCCTTCATTACGACCCTGAACCGTTCTCCAGCGAAATGCGACATCACGGCATCTGCGAACACGAGCCCAGCTGCGTGCGTTTCCACAGGTGAGCTCAGGTGCAGATCTAGCAAGATCAGTCAAATTTTATCCTACCTAAAATTCACTGATTAATCGTAAAGAGTCATTGCCATAATTTCGATGAACATGATCTGGCAGTCTTAGAGCAACATTAAAGGTGCGTTGATTAATCGACAGAACCAGCATGGGCAAACGTCACACAGTAAGAACGAGTACAGGGACCCTGGAAGCTTCCGCTACGTCACTACACTCCAGTGGTCAAGATTCTGGAATCGTTGCCAGGACTTGTCATTGCAGTCATTCATCAAGTCCCTCCAGCGGAGAAAGTAGCAAGTCAGTCTTTTACCGGACGTCCCGCAAGTAACTTACTTCCTCGTTTAACGCACCAATGATTTTTCAATCAAAATTTTGCACCCGCGCACGTATATATATATATATAGTATAGTATAGCATATATAGAATTGCCTTGTCCTAGTATTCCTGGTCCACGTCATCAGCTGTCTAATGATCCTGTAAAATCGTTTCAGCGGCTACGAGGACTCCCTGAGGTCGTTGCATCGACGCAGTGGTACCAACGACGCGATACGAGAACAGGAGACCAACGTCGTATCGAGACGTGCGAATTTACCAGCGTCGAGAAGACGTCAGAGATTCCACTCGTTCGCCAATACCGGCTCCGTGTACTCCCAGGAGGCCAGCCTGAAGCGCGACAAGCGATTGAGGCCCGATAGCGATAAGAGACGCGGTGACGTCATCAAGCACGAGCATCGCCGTGCTCTTTCGGAGGCTGAGAACAACATCACGGAAACTGTCATTCACGAACATCCAAGCGCGGAAATGACGATACCAACGCCGCTGCCCAACGTCTCGACGCTCCATGGTAAGACGCACAACGTCGTCGTCTCGACGCCTGCCGCGATGGCTCTGGCGAGACGGCAGAGCGTCAACGTTATGTACGGCAGGCCGACGTAAAAATCATTTTGATTGGTAAGACGGGACTTCGACCTCGTAAACGTCCTCGATGATTAAATGGTCCTGAGAACAGCTGACGATTACAATCAAATTCTTTATATTCGCCAGACTCTCGTTTTTTAATGGCACTTGGCTTTATTCATTCTCTATGGTTGTCTATGGTTAGCTTCGACCCACTTGGAAAATCCTTTACTCACGTTCTTTTTCTTTTTTGGGGGGGGTTTTCTCGGTTTCAGGTACTTCGAGAACCAGCCATATGCTCTACTAAAATAGATACGAAACTACTCAAGTGCTGGAATGTTTGCTGCAAATTTTTTTTTTTTTTTTGATACTCCGATATCTTCGAGATGGGTGGCACTTGGGGGTGCCACTTAGAGTAGCGGATGATAAACAGCAACTTGAATGGTCTGCTTGGGTTTTTTTTTTTTTTTTTTTTTTTTGATACTCCGATATCTTCGAGATGGGTGGCACTTGGGGGTGCCACTTAGAGTAGCGGATGATAAACAGCAACTTGAATGGTCTGCTTGGGTTTTTTTTTTTTTTTGATATTTTCGTGTTTTTTTTTTCGGGCGTAGGAATCAGGTTTCGATCGATCCAGACGAGCAGACATTTTTTTTTATGGATTCTGATTACTGATTATCGGAATATCCTTAGGCAATTTATGCCAAAGTAACGGATTGTCGTGGAGCCAAATCGTTATTGTTTCCTGTGTAAATATTGAAGGCGTCGTTCACTTATTTTAGACTATAAAGTTCATTGTCAAATTTGAGAACTAGTGGTAATTTTTCTTCGAAGAATGCATGATTGTATCAAAATTAATTGACAGGATCTACATTGTATATAATTCTCGATATATTCGATGAATGTCTATTTCGTTATAGGACCGTAATATTTCAATAAGTTAAAAATAATAATAGCATGCATCCTTGCGATTGTCATAATTTTTTATGTATAAAAATCCCTTTAATCAGTACAAGTCGATATTAATGACTTTCATCCACATCATTGCATCATAATTATTTGTAAATTATAATTTATATTGTATAGTGTAACAGTGCGTTATTCGTTATAAGTGTCCTTCTTCTGCTTTATTTTTTTTATAATTAAACTGTAGCTAGAAAAACTAAATGTACTTAATAAAACAAACGTCGATCTGCTCATTATCTTTTATTTCCAGATAAAAATCTGTCCTTGTAAAACCAATTTCCAAACCACGTGAATAAATTTCGATAGAAAATTTACTATGACACATATACATATAAATAATCTCGAGATAAATTTTGTCGAAAACAAAAATGAATTTTTTTTTATCGAAATCTTCCCAAGCCCTATATATCCCATCTCTACTCTAAATAGTTCTGTACTTAAAGTTCAGTTCCATGATGTTCTGTCATTCCAGTTCAGGAAAGGTCATCCAATAACGATGGTAACTACTTAATGATGAAAAAGCAATTTGCTCTTGCCCCTATTCGAAGGCTCAGTAGACGATCGACCATGACATCTCCCAGGGTTTTCTAGATAGGTTAGTGGTGGGGTTACTAGAACAATTACAACTGGACCAACCCATTTAGCAATGATTCATTTGGTCTCTTATGAGGGTCCTATGAAAGCATTAGTACACTGTGCACATAACGTCCCTCCACGTTCCTCCCTTCTACCGGGCGAGCCCAACCCAACCCAAAGTTCACACTCTAATTTCTACAGCAATTCCCGTTCGCCGTCCAATGGCAAATCACGCCTGCCGTGGCTGCGGTGCCTTTCCTTTTTAAATGCCCATCCAAGGTCCTGTACGTAAATTTTTCTCACGCCCCACGAGAATTACAGCCATAAATTCGCGAGTCGGCCATTTTATTGCGTTCAAAACTCACAGCGCGAATCCCGCGGCTGACGATGTAAATCATCCCAAGGTAAAGTATCAAGGCTGGAAAACGATAGAAGAGAAATGCCCGAGTGGTTGGGATTATATATAAGCTCGATCAAACATAACGTTTTTAAGTCCAGTTACGAAATCCCCAATTGGATTTACCGGTTTTACTGAAATTGAGTACAAAAATAAAAAATTGAAAAAAAAAAATATGAAATGTAAACCATTCATAGGCACTCTCGCGTAAGCGAACTTAGCTAAGATTCAAAAATAGACAAACGTATATTTTGATATTATACAACAGCGTTATTATCGACAGTGAAAAATATATTCGATTTCCCGATTTAACTAACGCGGGCTTCTGTCGCGTAACTTTTGCTTGTATTTCGATATCATGAAAATCTACCTATCCAAGCGTGGGATCAAAATGGTTAACGGTGTCCTCGGTTTCCGAGCTGTTTTATTAAATCTTCATTAACTCGCTCTAGTGGCATCCATCTAGTAACCTGGGAAATTCCCAATTATCTCTAGACTGCCAAAGCACCCGTGACGTTCCCACAAAATTGGTTTTAAACGCTCGATCGGTCGTCCGATCGAATACAGTTGATAACACGTTGGATCAAAATGCGCGAGGTAAAAAAAAAAAAGGAAAGAAACGATTACCGCGTGACCTTGACCGTGACCTTGAACAAGGTTTTATGGCGGTTGCATCCTGTGACGTTATTGGACCGAGTTCTATGTCACCGGGAGTCCGGAACGTGTCCTCGGACTTGTCAGGGATTAAGTTGCTAATATTTCACCGCCGGATCCTAGAATAGCCTTTGGATAGCTTATAAGGTCTGCTTATACTATTGAATTTTCAAAGTTACCCTTATCTCAAATTGCGCCCTGCCTCGTGCATATGTATTAAGACCTCATACGTCATAGACTGTAGAATTGCGAAAAATATCAAAGAGAAGATGGGGCAGAAAAACAAGATACAAATATTTCTTAGGCTGTGCTTTATGTATTCTGTATAAAAAGAAATTATGTCTCTTCGCACCCTTTAGTCTGGAACACTTTAGATGGCGCAGCATCTTCCCTTGTCAAGGTCTATACTTGCCTTGGGATGAGATTAATCTTCCTCTGTCTAAGAGTGGGATAAGAGAGGGGTTCGCGTCTTCGTTGGGGAGAAGTCGGTATTTTTTTTATTTTTATTTTTTTTTTTTTTTTTATAAGAAAAGGTACTGTCAGTTTATGGTTGTATATATAGATTGGAATAAAATGATGCATATATGAATTATGATTGTTCATCTCATTTGCTGCATGAGTTATATGAAGTCTGTGTTGAACCCTTTGGAAAGTATCCTGACAGCTGTCGTTCGATAATACTACGGTTTGGATTGGTTTATATGTAGTGGAAAGAGATGAGGGTCTTTCCCTCGATTCACGGTTCAGGAACACTTTCATTTCTTTGATTCATACGGTGAAGGCACAATTTCAACAGGAATCGTGGATTTCTTATTAGATAAAGTAATTCGGTAAAACGATTGCTACGGGGAAAAGGAGCCATTAAAGAAGAAACAGGGAAAGTGATATATATAAGGTAAAATATTGTTGTCTATGAAGAAATCTCTGTTGGTTTTATTATTACAGTTTCCTTCGACTTTTTCCTATAGCGACGTCATAGTCGTAGACTCGAAATATTTGGGAGGTTTCATATTTCAGTTAAAAATGACAAAAAAAAATTAATGTCAGATGACCGCAGAATATTACTACGTAAAAGTACTGGAATCGTTTATCCGTTTGGTTCTATACTTCTTCCAGGTAACTTCAAGTGTCTCGTACAAGCCCGTTACTGATTACTGGGCAGAACTGTTATTTTTTCTTTTTAGTTTGAGATACGAAATTTTGTTGGGTCGATGTAGATTTTTAACAGTGGTGCCAACGGTGATGTAATGAATTTCATATTAAAAGCTCATTTGTTTCCATGCAGTGTCATGTACTGTGAATGATTAATATATCTATAATTCTCTTTTATTATTTGGAGTTGAAAGCAATGTAGAAATATGTATTGATAAAGTCAGTGAGTTGTAATATTTCGAAATTTTCGAAAATATCGAATTTTCCGTAATAAGGTCTTTGGACGTTTACTGTGAGTTAAAATACTATTTTTTTTTTTTCGTTTTCCCTCTTTCTTCTTTATTTCCTATTCCCAAAGCGACTCCCAACTGTTTTCCATTCTGTTTCCCTTTTTTTTTTTTTTTTTATTAAGCGATTTACTTCCTGCTCCTCTTCCCACCCCGATGAACCAGATATGGCCATACACGCGCACTGAAGCTTGTCAAAGACGTAAAGTTAGTATAGAAACGTATTGGTACTATTAAAAAAGAATAAAGCAATAAAAGTAAGAATTTTCAAAAAAAATGGTATCTAGTACAAAAAGCATCTTTTATTCAGATACGTAAAATCTGACTTTTATCTAACAACGAGGAAAGTACGAGATATTGAAAGTTCACGTATCATGGAAAAATCCTGATTTCAGAAAGAAAATTTCATTTTGAACTTATCGAATTTTCTCGTGGCTCAGTTGACACATTTTTCACAATGATAACACATAGCTACGTAAATTGTATGAAACGTAAAGATTTTAAAGAATGTATGAATATCACGCTACCAGATGGGAATACATAGATTTCAGGGTGAAATTTCAAGATAAAATGTCTCGAGAAAAAAATCGGGACGATTTGTATCGTTATTAAAAATCGATATTTTCACATAACAATAGTTCGAACGTCATCGATCAATCTGACAGTTCCATATATGGAGGGGTCATCGATATTCTAAAAGGACCACATGATACATTATCACCTTCATGATACTCGTAAAAAAAATATTTTTCAATATCGCATCAGTAAAAAAAATAGAATAGAATATTTTATATCCTTTTTTCCCAAGGAAAAAACCTTCGAGTTTCCGTAACTCCGAACACGATGCAATCTACGCTATCGCAACATTTCAGCTTTTAAGCCATCTACTATCAAGCTCGTTCAATTGGCGAGAAAGTTGGAGCAGCTTTTAACAGTTAGTCAGTCGCCGGATACTCGTTGTGTAAAAAGTCGATAGTGATGGCATCGATGTCACAAGAGTTATGGCTTAGATGAAACTTTGTAGCCGACCTTTTATTCTTGCTCGTTCCAGAAGATTGCACTA
Source organism: Cephus cinctus (assembly GCF_000341935.2). Taxonomy (NCBI): domain Eukaryota; kingdom Metazoa; phylum Arthropoda; class Insecta; order Hymenoptera; family Cephidae; genus Cephus; species Cephus cinctus. The sequence goes on from NW_014333462.1 coordinate 426,448, forward strand.
TGGTTGCCCGCAGTAGAAAAAAAAAAAAGTGGCCCTTACGAATTTAAATAGTATTAAATGCTTTTAGCCTTACACTCAAAAACTCATTATAAGAAGTTTCAAAGATTATAAAAGACAGACAAGTGTCTGTGAACCCATTAGGCATCTAGTTTATAGGAGAACAGATCGAAATAGCTATACGAAATAGTATAGAGTCTGAAATTATTTAACACGAAGAATTTTTATTGAAATTCATTTTATGGAAATAATTTGATGGGTATCAATTCTTATCATGGAATCTACAAGGGCCTTCGATAGGGTTACCGATATAAGATATATATGTTCTGGGTTAAGAATTTTATTGAACATACAGAAAGGGTGATTTAGGACATTGCTTAGGTTTACGTTATCACTGTTATCAAAAAGTTATTTAATTCTGGTGCCAAGAATGACGTTACCCGCAATCTACGTGGATCTTTTCAATTACCACTTTCAACGTGGCGAGAGTGAAAAAGTCCAAGTATTCTTAGGTTACGATTTCAGAAACTTCCTTATCAGACATTTCAAGTAGATTCATAGAAAAGTTCCTCGACCACCTAACCCACCGTTGTGGCAATGCATACTATAATATTATTTTGTAAAATTTAATTATAATTTTCGTACACCCTATATTCAATATATTAAACATTTCTTTTTTACCCATAAAAAATATTTCTAGCATCCTTCTCAAATCTTGTTATTCCAAAGTGTTCCTACGTGCGACATATTTCTTATCTGGTTTCAATATGAAGACATTTCCGTACCATTTGATTAGATGAAACTTGTGCATGCTGCACGATCAGAGAGATCTTATGGGCAACATTCTGCGTTCGGATCTTTTTTCTCACAGGACATTTTTATTCTTTTTACAGTTCAAAGGTCAATAATATCCGAACGACAAGACGACGCGGCGTAATCAAATGGCTGCTTTTTCCAGTCTCGTATGTATCCGTATCTACGCGCAAAAAGTATGCGAGTTCGCTCGACTGCTTTTACGAGACTGAATTCCGTAGGGGTGGTTGTTGGAAAAGGGGGTGTGCTAGGGGGTTACATTCGACATCAAATCTAACGATTATTTCAGTTTATGAGAATGCCAATGCCCACTAGAAAGTTACCACGTGTGTCTTAAATAACGTCAATAGGTGCCTAAGAGAAACATATGAGTTGTCATTCAGTTACCTGAATATGTATTTTAAGAACCCTTATATTTTTATGGGCAAAAAAAGAAAAAAGAAACGAAATCACGATACAAGTAATTTTTCTTTGATATCACGCTATAGACTTTTGTCACAGTGGTGATATTCAATTGACGATAAATTTTTATTCATTTTTCACTTCTGTCACTTTATTTTTGGCATGATCGTGGAAACCGGGAGAAAACACTATTTCATCGTTTTGGTGGAACGATATATGAAATTACTGTTACGAAACCAATGAAAAGGTCGTATAGACAGTCATAGAGAATGAACTTGGTACTTTGGGGTAGTATCTGGAAATGGTATGTTATCTGGAAATTCGTAATCGATGCAACAATTCCAACTGCATCCCCAGCATCCTCATCCACAGTTTCCGTCCCTGGAGACCGTACTTGCCTCGTAAACCATCCAACGGCTTATTATTTCCCTTAATGGCGAACAGCATCCCCTATGAACATTTTTCCGGGCAAAATACAATCTTTCGTGAGTGTTTTCACAAGTTGGTATCTTATCGTAGACCAAATATTATTAGGGGTTGGTAAGAGTGTCCCAACATCCAAAATGACAGGATGCAACATAAACCCCCGGAGTTTGGGTTCGTCGACCCACAAAGCTAGCCAGCTTAGGGTCATATGTTCAATGTACGTGCCACAGGTACAGTACTACTGCTTTCGGACGTCATTTATTCCTATTCCTGCCCTTGATAAGGAAGGGATGCGGAAATTGGCGACGATCGTGTGTAAAGATAGGGGATGAAAAATGATTACGTTGAATTACAATAAAATATGCCGGTCAATTCAGATAAAGAAATGACGATTTATCAAGGTGGCTATGAAAATGTTGTTGCTTTTCAAAAAATAATTATTATTCATTTTCCAAAATATTCTTTCCATTAACACTTACTGATTAGCATTGCTTCCAACTGATCAGGTATTAACCGAGTGTCTTCGACTGCTTCGTTATAATGTAAGGGATTACATAAACAGATATGGCTGACGTTATTCGTCTTGGAACTTTGTTAATGATATTCTCGTATTACGTTTTAATTGCCCAATATTGATTAGGTATCTAAGTCAATGATATCCATCACGATCGTAATTCAATAAAACCAGACATAGATTAGAACAACTGTAAATTTGCATTTTTTTATTTTATTTCCCCAGACACGTGCTATTTTCATTTGTGTTTCATGCAAAATATTTTGACGAGGACAGGATTAAAATAGTTTCAAAAATTTATGTCACCTAGATTCATATAATACGTATGGGTATACATATCTACATTGTTGAGCAGCAATGATTAATTACTATTTTCTATGTATCCTGTAATTGCCTCACATTGTTCCTGTAATTAATCACTACGGAATACGCTTCTTCTCAGTTTCGAAAGAATGTCAATTATTTACGCTTGCATAATCAACTTCACTTTTTTTTTTGGTTTGTCTCTTTTTTTTCTTTCTTTCCAATAGAAACTACGTAGCGTCAAGGACAATTAATGTTGAAATTGTCATTCGCGTTTAATACGTTGATGAATGATTTTCAACTTGAGATACTTTGTCCTCGCATTATTTTTTTTTTTTTAATTTTGTCGTACGCAAATGGGCGTAAATTTCAAATAATCGATCACACGTCTATTGTGATTTTAATCACTCACTATTATATCTATTAAGTGAAATTGAAACTCTCACGTGGCGCGCTTTAATTAATTGACTTGATACTTTGCAAACATTACTTTCAAGGCAGATGCGTTGTACAAGTGTACATTTTATGTGACACACGTGACGACGAGATGCTAGGATAGAATAGAATAGAAAAAAAAGGAAAAAAAATATTTATCATTGAGGTAAACATATTATTTGAACATTTTCATAAGAATTATGATGACGTTGGCAGAAATCCTTTGAATTATCGAAGTATATATTTTTCATGTAATCGTTATTATTCCAAAGAAAAAAGTGAATTTGCCGTTGTCGCGTTAATGTCAAAAACTTTAAACATGAAACTTCGAAACTCTCGAGTCTTTTGCATGGAAGTGGATAGAAAAGTAAAGAACGAGTTTAATAACGCGAAACCGTCATAAAAATTCGCAACGGAGTGGCACAAAGTGATATAATTTTTCTTGCGAAAACTCTAATCGGCGGATTCGTGTATTACGCGATTCTGACAAAAAATTTTTTCGAATAATTTCATTATCTTTGCGCATAAATATTATCTTGTTTTACACAGTTTTAAACGAGATTTTATCCCGCAATGCGGATCTTGGCTCGATACTAGTTACGCTACTGGCGACTGGCGCGAAATTGATTAAATTCAAATGACATTCACGTTTAATAAAAAAAGATCATATACAGTAATGATTATTCATATATTCTCTCAGTCTACAGTCACACTCTCGTATAGTAAGTAATGTATATGTCTCTCCTAAAAAGTTGTCTTTAATTCTATCGTTATTACATTTAAAAAGTTTTCCTTCGCGCACAGTATCATCAATGCGAGTAACGCAGTTACATACAGTAGCATCAACAAGAGAGTTTAAAAATAGATTTCCATGAATCCATATTTTGCCAGTGCACCAGCAAAAGAACTCCAACGTGTACGATGGCTGTAATCATTAATTATATACCTAACGACGACTATAAAAACATTTATTCTAGCATAGATCAACCCTCCGAAAAATATGCTGCGTAAAGAAAACCCGCCACCCTTGATTTCCCATTCGCGCTAAAATTCTGCACTCTCGTCGGTACCTACGTGCCGGCATTGATTTTAAGGACCTGTATTAATAATTTATCCTATCTCGCCGTAAAGGCATGTCCGGCCTAGTAACGAAGCTCCTGGGATGAGAATCTGTAAAAAGCATAAAAATAAGAAGGTGGATGTAGATCGCGAATAGAAGGTGGGCAACGCTTGCGCAGTTTCCGTAGTTTCGCCAGACAGCCCGCCGCTTCGGGCGCATCTGAACAGTCTGCGTTCGCCTTCTAGAGAAGCTTCATTAAACGGGCAGCATCGGCAGAGAAGAGAAAAAAATAAAGAAAATTAAGAAAAAAGAGAGTAACTCCTCTCGAGGAGAGACTTGCGTGAGTCACGAGCCAAGGAAAGTGACAAGAGCTTAAAAAAATGCGAGTCTGAAGGAAACTAAAGAATACAAAAAAAAAAAAGAGAAAAAAAGAAAAAATTAAAAAGACAGTCGCTCAATTACGAAGATACGTATCTTACAAGAAATCATTGTCGTGTCGACTGGAAAAAAGGAGAAAAAAGAAAAAAGTTACCTTCGTGCGCGACTCGTGCAAGTGATCGGCAAGTCACTTCAGCCTGAAGTTTCCCAATGCTTATACTGACACGTATATACGTATATACAGGTGTCGGAAGGCGTATCGCTAATTGCGAAAAAAAAAATAGTGGCAGGCATCGTTAGTCGTTCATAGTTAACAGAAGAAGACGGTACGCGTCGCTTTGAACGGAAGAAATTTTTCGAGACGGAAACAATTTTTTTTTTTAATCCAACGGTCCAAATTTTTCTTTTTGTCAAATCATAAAGTGCACTCCTACTTTTTATATCCCTTGACGAGGATCATTCACGTGGTGCTTTACGACTGGAGTCGAAAGTGCTTCGTGTGATCCTTCTCCGAGGATCCAGGATCAATATCGATCATCGCTACGCGCGAGCGTTTCTGATAACGAAATTGGTCCATTGACGGAATATCATTGTTATTATCGATGAGAGTTTAATCATCCATATCACGGATCGTCAGCCGATACTCCAGCTCGTCCAAATGTTGCAACCCCCTTCGACTTTACTCGAGATGGCATCGCTCCGACTACCGGATTCTGAAGAATTTGACGTTGACTCTCGTCGTAGGACCAATGGAAATAACGTACTGACGACTGTCAATCCCTCTATCAGTAATTTCATTGTGAATTTCAAGAACGACCTTGGCGATTACATCAACAGTTCCTTGGCGGAGGTTGCCACCATAAGTCCAAGATCCACAATGGAGGAATCTGGTGGACTTTTAAATTCCAGTGACAACGGCAATCTGTCGATCGATCAGATGCCTGATCGTCTTTATAGGCACAGTATAGCCATGACAGCTGTATATTGTGTCGCTTACGTGCTGGTATTCGTTGTCGGACTTATCGGTAATAGTTTTGTTATCGCCGTTGTGTATCGCTCGCCGAGGATGAGGACCGTCACCAACTTCTTCATCATGAACCTCGCCGTGGCCGATGTACTTGTCATCGTATTTTGTTTACCTGCTACACTCATGAGCAATATCTTCGTTCGTGAGTATACATGTGTATATATATATATATATACGGTCTTGAACAAATGTTATCACAGTGGTTGCTATATTTCAGGTTGAATTCAGACGAGTTTTATTTCTTATTTTACGAGGCGAATTGAATGGACGAATTAATTGAAATTTTAATAAGAAACTTTGTTAATTTTGTTGCCAATATTATGTTAAACGAATGTATTATTATATTTTTCATTTTTTCTTTTTTACGTTCGTTCGGGCGATTATCAATTTTACGAAAATTCGAAACTTAACCACCTTCGGAGGAACGACGGGTTATTTTCACGAACTTCCGGCCGTGGAATGAATATTCGGCCATGTACCAGCAATCGTCAGTGTGTGCTTTGATTATAGCAAAATCTATAGTATTATAACACAACCAATGATTACTGGTACATGGCCGACGACTGGGCCATCCACCTTATCCACTTCGGGATTTTATAAGGACTTTCGATTTTCTCTAATGGTTCGTTTCTTTGGTTTTAATCTGAGATGATATCTGGCGAAGATCGGAATCAAGACTTCCGGTATGATATATTTTCATGAAAAAACTCTATTCACGCAGAAACTAACCAATAAAGAAATTTCTGCTGTTTCCACTTTCCGAAACGATATTTCAAAATTTCGAAAGCTGTCGTTTGATAGCGCTGAATTTATGTGTTCTGGTATATTTAGAAAATTCGTAATGTCTGTATTATATTATCCGACGGCATACCGACTTTCTCGTGTTAATATATCGCATGCCACTAAATACGTGAAACATTATTTGACAAATATACAGAAGGCATTACAAAATTTACATGCAAAATGGGTTTGCGAATTAATCCTTCGGCATTATCAGAGAGATTGACACGGGGTGATCTTTCTTTGTTAGATAATACAATCCAGTATGTTATCGTCTATCGTTATAAAAAATATCATTGAACTTATTCCATTATTACGTGATTTAACATAAAAGGATTATCCGCAAAGCGTTATCAGTTAAATCAAATGTTGTCGATCACTGATTTAACCTGACCTTGAAAATATTCAAGATACGTCACAACTGAAAGTTGGACTAACATATTATGTAATTCAATGAAAAGTATACATCAACGAAAAATTAAATATTTCATAATCAATTTTCAAGAATACCTCAGAATCGTTATTATGAAGATAAACATTAATTACCCAACAGCTTTTTTTGCATTTATCAATCGATATACAAAGATCAAAATAATTAACTATTTACGTAATCTGCTTAATGCAGAAACAATAAGTCATCGCATTCCCAACAATCATAATTCAGGCTAATCAGGATCAAGGTCATTGTGATAAAAACTTATTTGTCAGCTGTTAAATCATTTTCAACTGGTTTAAAAAAAAAAAAAAAAAAACTAAGAACAATAATCCCTCGCAGTAGATAATAAATTATCATCAGGAGTTTCACCCCGTCGCGTATTTATAAAAAATAAATAATTATCTCCACTTAGGGTGGGCAGACAATAAGTATCACTTAGACTTTAAAAAGTCGATTTACAGCGTACAACCCCATCTGTCAATTTCGTATTGGAATCCGCCTTAATATTTTATATTTTACCCCTTTTCTAAAAATCGAACCCTGCTCAACCCTCATCCTACTACCCCCATAATTTTCTATCTTCATACTACACTCAGCACTACGGGTTCCGCGGTCCTTTCGGATGCTGTGGAATTTGGGTCGCGAATGCAGGTGAAATATACGGGATTCGAATCACGTCTGCGATAAGCTTCACGAGCGTCTTATTGATTCATTTCGCGTGGAAGCTTTTCATGCGAATCTCACCTGAAAGCGGAACGATAAAAATCGACTAAGAGGCTACTGATTGGGTTGTGTACCCGGGAACCTCGTACAATCGCGCCCTTTGGCAAACGCGGTTTAAGAATTCATTCTGTTAAATTAAAGGGGGTTGCCGAGCCAATGAATTCGATTTGAGGGTCGTCATATTTTTTTAAGTACTTTAATTCTTTAAAGAAATGAATTTCCCAGTGACGCTTTTGCAATTTCGAATTAATTTCTCAAGGGTGGAAATTGGTACTGAGGCCAAATGACTAATACGATAAACTTACTTGATTAGAATCTGAAGGCTGGCACTTTAATCGTCGTCTAAGAACAAACTTTGTTATGAATTAATAGACCAGTAGATGGTATGGATATGGTATTCGAAAAATACCATTAGTTCAATTTTAATATTTCTATACACGGCACGTGTACTCGTATGCGTAGCGTGTAAGCGATGTTGTGATAATTGAAATTAATTGATTGGATTAGTTATCAATCGATAGAATTTTGAAATTGCGAGAAAGTAAACACGAAAATACATTCTGAATCTATCAGCTGAAAAGCAGAAGCCATCTTTACCTTGACTTAGTCACCGGTCTCTCTCGATGATGAGATCGTTCGCCAGTGATATTGTAATTCGGGCGCTTAAAACTTGGCAAGAAATTTCTTTGTACTCGGAGTTAATTTCCATTTGACATTACGACGTTAAAGAGTGCAGGGAGCTCGTAAACCGAGCGAGTCGCACCTCCGGGAAGCTTTCATATGTAAATCAATAAGGAATCATATGATTTGGCGAACATCAAAATTAGCATGTCGATTGGAATTGAATTTTACAAGTGAAAAATATTCAAAATAAAATTCCGAGGTAATAATAATAAAAATGATAAATTGATTCATACGTGTCTTGATTGATTTGAATTATCGACTTATTTATGAGTAACACATTAGCTTTTACCCAAAACATCCAATTTTTCAGTATTCGACGAGTTTGAAAGCCAGTAACCAAACGTTGGCCATTCAAGTTACAAATTGTTCAAACAGAATGGATTCTTTTCAGGCACCGAAACGCTCATCGATCAAGACTACGTCGAATCGCCGGGTGCTTGTAGAGAAGAGATATTGGAGAGTTTCAGCAATCTTTTTTCCCCGTGGCCTTTGACCCGTTAGATTTAAAGGACTGCTTGGTACGAGAGGCACTAAATCAAGAGCAGGAAAATCGACTGGGACTATACCCAGTGGTGCGCAGAGAGTCTCTTACGGAATAAGGAAAAAGACGCTTTCCCACTCAGGCACATGCTGTGCCATATCCAAAATCTCGGCAAAGCGATGGACCATTGTGCTATTTTTTTCTCAAATCATCGCCACGGGAAAAATCGTCCAATGTTCCATAACGTCCAAATGACCGTTTCTTCAAAATACTAGAGTCCCGTTTCGAAGAACGATATTCAATGTACCTCGCGTTTACGGATTAGGTAATTACCGATCGATATACACAAAAACCTTGTCTACGGCATCACGCTATATATATATATATATATCCTCTGTATCCCGGAAATTGATGCAGCACTACAGAACAAAGATGGCGCGCTACTACCTTAACGATCAGACCCTTCGAAAGGGGGATGTGAAATAGAAAGGAGGGCGAATAGGGGGTCGTGGGTATAGTCGATTAAAACGTCTGATGCATAATGTGCAGGATTATCGAACGTCTATCAATTTCCAGGATGCAATGCAATGTGCATTGCATACTTGCCTATCTATACATACATATATATTATATCTGTAGTCGATGGCCGCCGACCTATGGATGTAACCCAGGGGTGTATCCTAGGTGTGCACCACTGGGGGAAGAGGCTGCTGGGGTGCATGGACTATAACTATAGTACTACATAGGCGTACGGTACTATAGTATACGGTAGTATAGACACGGTCTATACCATAGTAGGGCACGTTGTAGGTTGTAGGTTGGTGGTAGGACGAACGGTTGCAGTAGGGTAGGTGGGTCGGTTGGTAGGTATCGAGTGCGCTGCCACAGGGTGAACGCCCCGAGGTGACCGCGTCCCGACGCCCGGCGTCGCTACCCTCGCTTCGAAAGTCTCAGTCGGAAACTGGGGCTCGGTCGTATCCCTACCAAACACCCTCTTCTCTGCTCGCCCACGGCAGCCTCCGTTACTACCCCGTAATTCTACTACGTTCCTACGTTCATGTTTATCAACATTACCTGTAGCTCATGACTTGGCCACTGTCATTATATATATATATATATATTTTTTAGAAAAAGCAAAAGGGTCGCTTCTTTTTCGAGGGTGCAGATATTGCCGTTATTATTTGGCTGTAAAAAGTTTGAATAATATATTTTTTGAGGATGCTTCTTTCTGATGCTCTACTTTTCCTACTTTCGTGTTATACTTTTTTGTCTTTATATATTTTTTTAATCAGGCGCATATATATGACTGTTTTTTTGGCACTCGACCAATTTTATTAATGTAAATTTAATAAAATTTTTCAAACATTATCTCTAAGGGTTAACTCGTAGGGTTGGTACTGTCTTCGAAGACAATGGGGTATGAAAATAGGTCGAACATATAATGCAACTGAGAGATATGGCAGTGCCTCACGATTCATGAATATTCAAAATAAAGTGGCTGCTATTGTTTTTTAAAAAAATTTTTTATCTATCTGGAAATTATGCTTCCCCTGTGACATTGTCGACTCTTATACAGGTGGGTGGACTAAAAAAAAATTATTACCACCCTGTGCTAATGCTATTTGAATATTTCAATGTATTCCTTTACCACCAACGTCACAATTACGCATACAGGAGTGTGAAGATTTGAAAATCTCCGAAAAATTTCATATACATGTAGATTTGATAAAGTGACATAAGCGATCGTTAGACCTACGAATTCTAGTGTCTTTCTGATAATACCATATAACGCAGTGTCGTCCTATCCCCGATTGATTATTTATTTCGCTCAATTAATGTATCACCCGATATAATAATGCATAACTTTCGTACTGCCAGAATTAAGACGGAATATGCTTAATGACAAGTCCAACGATAAGTTTCCTCAGGTGTAGTACAAGCGTCTTCAAGTGTACACAACTGCTCCCACATCCGAATCATGCATACGAGACTTCGTCATTACGCAAGTGTTGAAAATATGTTATTAACAATGCGTTCCGCTTTGCAGATGAAAGAAGCGAAGATAAGAAAGAAAAGAAAAAAAAAGAAAAAAGAAAGAGCCGCGTAACCACGAGGTTAGTCAGGCCGACAGAATAGTTTATCATAAATTATGGATCGATGCGCGAGTATCTTCGAAAGGATCAACGTTCAAAGAATTTTTAATTAGAAAAAAAAAAAAAAAAAAATTGACAATTTCAATGACCATGGATAGTCGATTAAACGTTTAAATTAATTATCGATAACACGTGTCTCTTATGGAGACGTAAAAAAAAAAAAAAAAAAAAATTATCTACCTACCAACCCCTCGTATATACGAATTTGGAGTATAGATCTGCACTTTATACAATTACCGTGTAATCTGCTCGTAAACTGCATTAGAGAAGTAATAAAATCCAATCGTTCCTTATCGAATAAAACAGTTTAGGCATTTAAAGAATCGATGCAAAGCTAACCTCAACTAAGTGAGGCTAGATAACCTGCATTTGTGTCAAGGCAAAGGGGGTGCAATACTCGCGGCCGACCTACATTTCCCGATCACTCCGCTACCCGTTACTCCAACTTCAACCCCCCTTTTTCCCGAGCCCCAACCCCATTCCCACTTTCATCATGCACACCTATGGGCATGGCTACAATATACTCTCCTGACCTACCCCACTGAACCCGTATTTCCACCACTGGCAAAATTCGCGCAAAACCCTTTAATTTTTTTTACCTACCGTGCGTGTTGAATTTCATATTAAAATCAAGGGACAAATTATTTCAGGTATTTCACCGTTATAACAATTCATATCCGATAATAAAGTGTACGCTGGACATAAAGGTTTAAGGAATTAGAGGTAACGATACAGTAATTGAATAATTAATTCTACGTTATTATGTCGTGTGAACAATTTTATTGCAGAAATTAATATTGTGCTAGGAAACTCATGTCTGTGCCATGATAACGAGCTGGGTCATACGGAGGTAACATAATTTAACTAGTTATAAACAAGACTAAAAGTACATAGGGGATTAATCAACGCCCCCTAAGCCCCCCACCGTGTACTTTCACATAGAATGAAATGCCAGATCATCGCATATGTCACGTATACACGTTCAATTCGCTTTGTCTATTTGTTTAATTGCCACTAGCTTCATTTACCTGGCGATCGCGAATGGATTTAACTACGATTCAAACTCATTCTACAAATGAACCTATTTCAAAGGATCGACAGGGGAGTGAAAATTTCTAGGGGTGTTCGACAGTCGATCGATTTCTATTGATAATTAATGATTTTATAGAACAATAATTTCAAAGAGATCGTGTATCCTTATCGGTGGTATTATCACAGTGATCAATTAATTAAATCCTAATGCACAACCCTATCCGGTACTCTGAAGTCTAAGGGACTTTGTACTTGATCATAGTTAGGGGATGCAATTTTTTATTTCCAAGTTCCATGACTCTCGAGACACTGTGTATATACAGGTAAATTAAGTGGGTCAGCGTCCCAGTTGATGGTGTATGATTTAGAGGTAGGTGGGTGGTTGGAGTTCAACCTGGTCACCGGAGCAGCAACGGGTTTACCTGAGAACGATCCACCCCCACGGAGCAGCAATGTCCTATGACCCAGCCAGGAAGTATCCTTGAACAATCTCAACCCATCGACTTGGCGACCTCCTTTTCCTTTTCAGCGCGTCTACCTCAGCATTCGATGACCCACATGACCCCAAGGGTTGCTAGGAGAGCAAATTTTACGGGGAGAATAATTCTTCCGGCATCCCTTAAGCGAAATAAGGCAACATGTCTATACGGTCGAACGAGTCCGTAAAGATAAATGGTACAAGGCGGCATCTTGATATTGCAAGTAATGTACGTGAGGTTCCCTTTTGTACGAATGGGCGGAAAAAGTTTTAACGTCAAAAAGATCGTTCGACCGAAAGTCTTCTTTGGGTCTGTCAGTGGGCGAGGAACGATTTATATTCTCAAAAAGAGGGAAAATAAATTTTTTTTTTTCTGTATCCACGTAATAATCCATGCACGTGTCGATAACATGATATACGTTTGTTACTTTTAAAATTGATAAGGAATAACTCTTATCTTTTATCATCTTGCTTCCAGGAGTTCCTTCCCGCGGATAGATCTTTGATTTGTGGCAAAAGTTTGTGCTTCCGTGCCGACGTGGCAGTCGATTTTTCGAAGGAGTGGATGCTCGTTAAATATTCGTATGGTCGACGCCGTTGAAATACGTGAAGAGCCTTGCGCAACCGGGAAGCGGAAGTTAACCGGGTCGAAGGGGGAGAGATGAGGTTGAACGAATTCAGGTGACAATGCCTTGGAAAGATGCTGTAAGTAAGACGAGTGACTCCGGGCTAGGTTGACCTGACATTTTAGTCAGGTAGGCTGACAGTTAGGTTAGGTATAGTTAGATAGGCTGGTATGCAGACAGAGACATGGCCCAGTTCAGACCTGGCCTGCCCAAGGTCGTGCCTCGTGAGAAGATAATTACGCATCTGGGTCACAGACAGATACCTGCCTAGTGCTGGCAGTCTGGTTTGTAGCTAGCATTCAGCTTAGACAGATAGCGCGTTTAACCTTTGTCCCTAGGTATTGGGTGACCTATGCACCCGGTCGATTTTCAAGCTAAGATCAGGGCGGACGACCTTGCTGGAAATAATCAGGATCATTTCGTTGAGATGGTAACGATCTTATTGGGTCTCGGTACGTTGGGCGATGAAAATAGAAAAATAAAAACACCAGAATTCTGACTGACCGGTTAGCTTTGAGAGTTTCACTTCAATAGAAATTCCAAACGCGCGTGGATTTCGGAGCGAGGATGAAATTCATGTGGGATGCACATTGCGAAAGATGCAGTTTACGTATTTCGAAATTTCGGACAATGTCGATACTGTTGTATACCGTTGGTGAACGTGGGTACTGGCGATTGCGATATAAACTGCTAATCCTGGCATTGACATTGGATCGCCATTATAGAGGAATTCGTAGATTTATGCATATGCTTGTTTGGCCAAGGGCGAAGTCTGATTTACGATTCGCTAGTGTGGCGCCGGGGGGTTGTTTTCAATGCTGCATTATCTAGCGACAAGCTTTAGCCTTGTCCGCGGAGTTAATGTTTCCTTAAGGTTGTGCACTAGTTCTTAAATTATAGTTCAGTCTCGCCACTGCTATTGAGAACACTGCCTTTACTGCGGGACATTGTTTTTCAATAGGATGAAAATTAATCCCATTGACGATCCGCGTCTAAATTCTTAGTAACAACAGTGTACACCGAGCCGAGGTTGATCCTAGGAAAAAGGGGGTGAATCAAATTTTAAAAAAATATCAATGGTATAAATCAGGAATTTAATTAATTTTTTAGGTCCGAGGAAAGATATAATTTTCATAGTAAAAAAACAAGTACCCATCAGCTTCCGAGTCTCCGTATGACAAGGGTTAATCTGGATGGCCGCGACCCTTTGAAAATGTTTCTGTCATAAGAACAAACTTTGGATGGTACAGTAAATTTAAACCCGCCTAATATAAGCTATCTACGATAATCCACCGGGACACCTAATTCTCTCAAGTATTTACTTCCCAAAGAAACTCGGCTAAGCCACTTTTAGCACTTAATCACGCGAGCCTGAGTGACCAAGAAAGTAAACGAAGTTACGAAAAGCAGTAAGATCTATTATTTATTAAGGTTTACTCATCTCGGCAGCACTGCTGATCTTCACGCAGCATCCTTTTTATCAACTTCTAATCGTCCCCCTTTGCTCTCACCCATCCTGACATTTTCATCAGTCACTCGTCCTTCCGTCATTGGATTCTACTTGTTCTATTGGTTTTTGGGGTAGAGGGCAGTGGGACACCTGTACGGTACCGGTATCCAGGTCATGCATCTCGGTCACTTGTACTAGGTCACTACCTCTCTCTGCTCCAACCCCGTCGCCTCTTCGTCCCAATGCACCCGACCAATCGCCACTGGCTGTCAGTTGAACAAGATAAAAGGTGAAAAGGGACGTTACGATATTCACGAAGCTACATACAATTTCCTGTTTTCACGCATCGAAGCTTTATTAAAAGTGTACACATATGTATGGCCCTCTGACGTATCCTTGAAAGTAACGAATTTTCACACGTGTCCATATGACACACGCATGTGACACATCCTATTGTCGACCTGAACGCGAATCGAGTTTTGTAAATGATTTCGAGTATGAAAGACAAATTTTCTTGTCGCGCTATACATCTATATGTATACACCGTCACCCACGTATCGGTGGCGCCACTTGTTCAAAGTTAATAATCGTTAATGACAGAGCACGTGCATTTGTGATTTATTGGGATATGTTTATTTAAGACCAGTTGCCGCTTAGCTGGCTATACACAATTTTTCGACTCGTACCGATGATACTGATTGACACTGACTTCTTATCTTTTCATTTATTTTTTTTCTCGATTATTGCTTTACAAGGTCCCGTGTTATGTGACCGAAAAGGAAAAGAGGGTTATGTAAGGACTGGGAGACCTTGAAGGCATTCGAAACCGGGGCAGTGCACCCCGTAAGGTCTTTTGCGCAGTCGCGGGGTGAATACTCTACAGTAAGGGGTAAACCGGGCTGCCCTAGATTGGGGCTCCACTACTGAAACCTCCCTAGCTGTCCGCTTTTACGATCGGCCAATGCAGAACTTGCAGAGAATGCACCTGACTGGCCGTGATTAAATTATTATTTGATATTCGATTTGACGTTGAGATTCCTTTGCTTTTTATAAAATTCAACATTTTTTTGTTTTTTTTTTTATTTATATTATATGCTCATTCCTGAGAGATCAATGTGTTGAGGGTTCTATATATATTTTTACTAATTTTTGATTGATAATTTATCAATGTGTATGGTAATCTTTCTCTGGTGGTTGGAAGGTGGCGGTCCAGAAAAATATATAAAATTCAAATAACTTATATCAGACATGGAAGACGCGTGAGATCGTTACCACCTTTATCCCATGCTACCAATTCATTTTGTATATATGAAAGTTTTGGACTTTATAAGACTCGTGGGAATAATTGTGCATGACAAACGAATTTAAATGAGAGTATTCGGTACTTGGCTTTTGTTTGGACTAGACAGAAAAAAAGAGTCGACACTGTTGAACCCGGTATATGACGATATGTTACCTAAAGTATATATCTTTACTTGATGTTTCATTGAAAAATGTTATCTTATCTAATGTAAACTTATATTTAGTATTTTATTCTAATACTTCATTTTATTTAAGTACTAATTAATATTTGTTTAGTAAGGACATTATTGAACTATTAAGTATATTAATAATATTTAAATGAAAGCCGAGAATACAGAATATCGTACGGTATAGATATAATAATTGTACATTTATGAAATTACTGATAACAACATTTATTCTCATACTTTTTCAAAATACTCTAATCTTACTCTCCCCCCCCCC